>NC_091951.1:352474158-352769867 GCF_031021105.1 Erythrolamprus reginae
ACTGCACTCATCTAATGACCACAATATTTACTTCATGACCATCGTAAGTTCACGAAATCACGCAGGGTCCTATGATGACCCCTTTAATGACCACCACGACTTAATGAGTGTAATTCTGGGCTTAGTTATGGTTGAAGTTCATATATCTTAAAATTGCTAAAGGTGAGAAAGACCCTATTCTATTCTTCCATAATTCTATTCTATTCTATATTCAACTATTCTATTCTATTCTATCAAGAACAACAACAGAGGTGGAAGGGATCTTTGAGGTCTTCAACCCCCTGCTTAGGCAGGAAACCCTACACTACTTCATACAGATATTTTTCTATCATCTTCCCTCTCTTTCTGTCATCTATCTACTTTATACGAATCTCACCTCTGTCTCTATCCATCCATCCCTCTCTCTCTCTCTCTCTCTTTATATATACAGAGTGTATATATGTATATATATATATATATATATATATATATATATATATATATATATATATATATATATGTTAAATGTTTATAGCTGTTTACATGTTTACAGCTATAAACATTTAACACATACAAAATATAGTTTGTCGGCTATAAATATATTACTGCCTTGCAGTGGCCCTAGGCTGGGCCTATAGGCAAAAAAAAAAAAAAAAAAAAAAAGGAGCTGTGACGTTCCTTAAAAATATACCAGGGTCATCCGACATAAGAAAAAACATATATATATATATATATATACTCTGTATATACACATACATACATACATACATACATACATACATACATACATACGTAGATTGTTCTGAGTTATATATGTGTGTGTGTGTCAAATGTTTTTTTGCTGAATTTGAAAATTAAGGGAGACTAGGATAGATCTATTTCGGCCTTATTTTGGCCTCAACAGCTAGCCATACCCACTGGGACTTGAACCTGCAACCTTTGCCTTGTAAGGCAGAGAATTATCCTCTAGGTTACAGTATCCAATCCCTTCAGCTCTGCACCAGGGAAGGGTTACATATTTTGTGTCGAATCACCCTGGTGTATCGAAGGAACATCACAGCTCCTTATTTGCCTCTCGGCCCAACTATATATATATAGTCTGGAGGACAGAAGGAAAAGGGGGGACGTGATCGAAATATTTAAATATGTTAAAGGGTTAAATAAGGTTCAGGAGGGAAGTGTTTTTAATAGGAAAGTGAACACAAGAACAAGGGGGCACAATCTGAAGTTAGTTGGGGGAAAGATCAAAAGCAACGTGAGAAAATATTATTTTACTGAAAGAGTAGTAGATCCTTGGAACAAACTTCCAGCAGACGTGGTTGGTAAATCCACAGTAACTGAATTTAAACATGCCTGGGATAAACATATATCCATTGTAAGATAAAATACAGGAAATAGTATAAAGGCAGACTAGATGGACCATGAGGTCTTTTTCTGCTGTCAGTCTTCTATGTTTGTATCATCTATCGATCGCATCTCTCTATCATCTTCTATCTCTCTCTGTCATCTACCTATATACCAATCTCATCTCTGTCTCTGTCCATCCATCGATTATCTGTCTGTCTATCTGTCTTTCTGCCTTAACTATCTCTATCATCTTTCTATCATCTTCCATCTCTCTCTGTCATCTATCTACCTACATACTAATCTCTGTCTGTCTATCCATCCATCTAGCTACCTAGTTTTCTGTCCATCCATTCATCTGCTTAATAATAATAACAACAGAATTGGAAGGGACCTTCTAGTCCAACCCCCTGCTTAGGCAGGAAACCCTACACTACTTCAGACAGATGGTTATCCAACATCTTCTTTAAAACTTCCACTGTTGAAGTATTTACAACTTCTGGAGGCCAGCAGTTCCACGGATGAATTGTTCTAAGTGTCAGGAATATTTCTAACACAGTTCTATCAATTTATACCTTCTTCCCAGTGACTCCTGCCGAGTGGAATAAATGCAAACATTTTAAAAAACGTTTTCTCCAAGAGCTGCGTCAGGGTGTTGGGAGAAGTGTTGGCGCATGTTATCAATGACTCGATGATTCAAGAATCCATTTCTGTGCTCCGCTTGGTGCCGGGCCAAAGGAGGCCCTCCAGCCAAGTGGAAAAGTTAAATATTCACCCTTAGTGGGATGGAATTAGCACCCTCCACTTGGCAGCTGCAGTCGCTGCTGTTCAGAGCAACAGCTGCGAGAGTGCGCGAGAAAACCCACATCTTAGCCAGGAGAAGCCGCCCTGTTGTGTACAAAAGACAACTGGCTGGTGGCATTTGGCTGCAGGGAGGGTCCCCCACCCCACCCCGGTCCAGCAGAAATTTCAGCCTTGCTGATGTCAGACATGCTTCCAGATATAAAAGGAATCTTACTGGCAAGATTCTAGTCCCTAGGGACTTGGTTGTTTGGGGTTTTTTTTTGAAAAAAATCTTTATTTATAAACACACAACACAAAACATTTTAAAACATAGGGGAAACATCTTTGGGGGAAAGATCAGAAGTAACATGAGAAAATATTATTTTACTGAAAGAGTAGTAGATCTTTGGAACAAACGTCCAGCAGACGTGGTTGGTAAATCCACAGTAACTGAATTTAAACATGCCTGGGATAAACATAGATCCCCCCTAAGATAAAATACAGGAAATAGTACAAGGGCAGACGAGATGGACCAGGAGGTCTTTTGCTGCAGTCAATCTTCTATGTTTCTACATTGGACGTTGTGAATAGTGATGGGCGAACCCAACGGTGTTCAGGTTTGGCAGGTTCGGATGAACTTTTCGCAAAATTCATCCGAACCCGAACGGTTTGTGGCACCAAAGCTCCGCCCCTGGAATCTCTTTGTGGGAGGGATTCCCCAGCTCCTTCAAAGGGAGGTCTTCTCATGTAAAAAAAAATATATATTTTTACAAAAAAAGACGCCGCAGCAGCGCCGCAAGCAAAGGGAGGTCCTTTTACATGAAAAGACCTCCCTTTGCTTGCAGCGCCACTGCGGCGTTCTTTTTCATTAAAAAAAATGTATATGGAAAGACCTCCCTTTGAAGGAGCTGGGGAATCCCTCCCACGAAGAGATTCTGGGGCGGAGCTTTGACGTCACGTATACTGGCAGGTTGCTAAGGATGCCAAAGTGATCACTTCCTGGATCCCCCAGCTCCTTTTGTGCCTGCCAGCCTCCTGACTGGCTGACAGCTCCCCGGTGTTCGCCTTCCTCTGCCGCCACCGGCGCCCAGCTCCTCCTCCTCTTCTCAGCAGATGACAGCCGGGTGGTGGCTTTCGCGGTGTTCGGCACGAACGGCAAACTAAATCACGAATTTTTTTTAAAAAATCGGGTTCGGGTCCAGCATGCCGAACACCACAAAATTCGGTATGGACCTGAATTGTGCGTGTTTGGTTCACCCAACACTAGTTGTGAAGCATACCTGTAGTACAATTCTAATTATTATTATTATTATTTATTAGATTTGTATGCCGCCCCTCTCCGTAGACTCTTATTACACTTATTCTCTATTAGATGGCTAATATTTACATAATATAGATCATTTCTATACATTGTTCTTACTCTTTTGTTCCTGTAGTGCACCCAGTACAAGCAGGATCATGGAAGCATGCGCAGATGCGTGAGCGAGAGTTGTTAAGCAAATCACTGCCATTAGCGGTTATTAAACGAATCTAGCTTCCCCAGTGCTCGTCAGAAGCGTCGCAAAAGAGACACTGCAACTCTTGTAAGTACATGTCAGTTGCCAAGCATCCACACTTTTATCATGCGACTGGGGGAACGCTGCAATGGTTATAACCTCCTACCGAGAGCGGCTGAGCACAGAAGCCACGCAAACACTGCAGTGCAGTGACTGTGGTGCACCATGTTGCCGTAAAGCAAACAATTAGGGGTCTGTAGAGTGGGTCTGGGTGTTTAGGTCAGGTCAGGGACCCTGACTCAGGGTCTGGGTCTATACAGTATTGGGTAGAACTGAGTTAATTATATTAGTCCGGCCCTCTAAAACCATCCCAATTTCTCATGCGGCCCCATGGCACAATTAATTGCCCACCCCTGCTCTAGGGGGAAGGAGGAGGGTGTTTTTACCCTCTCCTTGCTCCAGGGAAGCCTTTGGAGACTGGGGAGGGCGAAACATGAGTCTACTGGGCCCACCAGAAGTTGGGAAGCAGGCCGTTTCCAGCCCGCAAAGGGCCTCCGGGAAGCGGGGAAAGCTGCTTTCGTCCTCCCCAGGCCATTGAATTATGGGTGTGTGCACTCGGGCATGTGCGCATGCTCTTTCGGCACTCAAAGAAAAAAAGGTTCGCCATCACTGTCTCAGTCTATTAGGAGAACATCTAGCTGACCTTTCTTCAATGTTCTTCAGCTTTCTGTCTTTCCTTCTTTTTTGGCAGATGATGGCCATCTGTTCGGGGGTCCTTCTTCGGATAGGACTAACTCTTTGGTCGAAGGAGCTGGCCAGCCGGTCTTGAAGAAGCAGATGAAGGTAGACCATCGTTCAGCATCTATGTTTCCAGCTTTGCACCCAAACTCAGAGACAGGCCCAGCCTTGGGAAGCAGTCCGACATAAGAAGGGACCATGTATACCTTCCTACCGGAGAACTTCACCCCGGTGAAACAAAAGCCAGCCAAGGAGCTGAAGCCCATGATCAGCGCCATCATGGTGGGCCTCATTTTGTTCATCGCTGCCGTGGTGGCCTGGTGCTATTACGTGTCGTCCCTACGGAAGGCGGAGAGGCTCAAGACGGCAGAGATGGATTTGCGGCAGGACGGATTCACCATCAAGAACCAGAATGGAGAACTCGTTTTCAAGGTGGCCTTCCAGTCGGGGCTCCTGGACCTCGAGTCCTGCTCCAGGGAAGGAAGCAACTTAACCTGCACGCGGACGGACAAAGGGAAAGTCAACTTCTTCATCAAGATTGTCACCCCCAAGGACACTGTGGTCTGCTACCGTGTGCGGTGGGAAGAGTTTGTGGCGGACACGGTGGTGGATCATAAAATGTTCTGGGGGGACGCCCTCTGGTACGGAGGCTGTGAAATGAGTGTCCAGCATTGGCCGATCAAGCTGCCCGGATACCAAGAACCTATGCCTTTTGTCACCAGTGACGTCTATTCTTTTAGGAACAGTTTTGGAGGCATCTTAGAGAGGTACTGGTTGTCTTCCAAAGCTGCAGCCATCAAGATCAATGATTCGGTGCCCTTCCACCTTGGGTTCAATGCCACAGAACCCTCCCTCGTCTTCCAAGCCAGGTATAAAGACTCCCCTTACAAACCTCCGTTGGGTCAGCAGCCTTTTCCTGAGCTGAGTTACCGTGTGTGCATCGGTTCCGACGTCACCTCCATCCACAAATACATGGTGCGGAAGTACTTCTACAAGCCGTCCAAGGTACCTTCAAGAAACGCCTTCAGGTACCCCATCTGGTCCACCTGGGCCTTGTACAAAAACGACATCGACCAGGAGAAACTCCTGCGCTTTGCCGAAAACATCAAGAAGTACAAGTTCAACTGCAGCCATATCGAGATTGACGACACCTACACCCAGGCGTACGGCGACTTCGACTTTGACGTAGCCAAGTTCCCCAACATGACCGAAACCTTCAAGAAACTCAGAGAAGACGGCTTTCAGATCACCCTCTGGACCCACCCGTTCATCAATTACAATTCCTTGAATTTTGGGGTGGGGATAGAGAAACAGCTGTTCATCAAGGAACCCACTGGACGGCTGCCCGCCATGGTGGAGTGGTGGAACGGCATCGGCGCCATCTTGGATTTCACCAACCCTGCGGCCCGAGATTGGTTCCAGAGCCAGCTGAGACAACTCCGCAATAAATACGGCATCTCCTCCTTCAAATTTGATGCCGGAGAGACCAGCTACCTTCCCAAACAGTTTAGCACCTTCCGTCCTTTGTCGGATCCCAGTATCTGGTCCAGGCGCTACACAGAAATGGCCATTCCATTTTACGAACTGGCGGAGGTCCGGGTGGGCTATCAGTCGCAGAATATCTCATGTTTCTTCAGGATCATTGACCGGGATTCCGTGTGGGGCTACGAACTCGGCCTGAAGTCCTTGATCCCCACCGTCCTAACCATCAGCATGTTGGGATACCCGTTTATATCGGCCGACATGATTGGTGGGAATTTCTTCCCCAACAAAACCGATGGGGCTATGGAAATCCCAGACCGGGAACTCTACATCCGTTGGCTGGAGTTATCTGCCTTCATGCCATCCATGCAGTTCTCCATGCCGCCTTGGCTCTACGATAAGGAGGTCGTCGAAATCGCCCTGAAGTTCACCAAGCTTCACGAGTCCTTGGTAGCGCCTCTCTTGCTGGAGCTGGCCGGGGAGATCACCAACACGGGGGATCCCATCATACGGCCTATCTGGTGGATCTCTCCCGGGGACGAGTCCGCTCACAAAATTGATTCCCAGTTTCTCATCGGAGACACCTTAATGGTGGCTCCCGTTTTGGAGATGGGGAAACAGGAGCGGGATATCTACATCCCGGCGGGCAAATGGCGGAGTTACAAAGGAGAGCTGTTTGAGAAGACTCCTACCTTGATCACGGACTACCCAGTAGATCTGGATGAAGTGGCTTACTTTGTCTGGGTCTCCTAAGCTGCCTCCGTGGGTCTGTCTAAAGATCACCAAGAGTCACCTTGCCTTATTCTGATCACCCTAACCCTAAATAATTCTAATTGGTTCAGAAGTTCGAAAGGGAAAACAAGGACACGGTTGCCCGTTAATTCTGCAAATCAAAACTGAACAATGGGTGGGCAATAAAATAGGCTGCTAAAAAGACGAATAGAGGTAGTCCTCCGCTTACAAACCACCATTGAGCCAGAAATTTATGTCACTAAACAAGACAGTTTAGCGTTAAATGACTTTTTGTCCCAATTTATGATATGACTTGGCTCGGTTGTTAAGCGAATCACTGCCATCAGCGGTTATTAAATGAATCCAGCTTCCCCATTGCTCATCAGAAGCATCACAAAAGAGACACCGCAACTGTCATAAGTTCATGTCAGTTGCCAAGCATCCACACTTTTATCCTACGACTAGGGGAACGCTGCAATGGTTATAAATGTGAAAAAATCGGTCCTAACCCACTTTTTTTCCATGCCGTTGTAACTCTGAACGGTCACTAAGGGAATTGTTGCAAGGCAAGGGTCACCTGTATTGCACACAACCAGCCCAAGGCCTCATTCGGACGCCGACAACTGGAGTTTTTGAATTGTGTGTTGGTGTGTTTGCGCTCAAACGGTTGTCTTCCGTTTTCTTCCAAGGTGGGGCTGACGGTGCCAAAATCCTTCAGCGATTTATTGATCATTTCGACCATCTAGTGCAGTGATGGCGAACCTATGGCATGGGTGCTATAGGTGGCACGCGGAGCCATATCTGCTGTCACGTGACCCATTGCCCTAGCTCAGCTCCAATGTGCATGTTTGTGCCATCCAGCTGAATTTTGGCTTGCACAGAGGCTCTGGGAGGACATTTTTTGACTTCCTGAGAGGCTCCAGAGGGATGGGAGGAGGACATTTTCGCCCTCCTCCCGGCTCCAGGGAAGCCTTTGGAACCTGGGGAGGGTGAAACACGAGCCTATGGGCTCACCAGAAGTTGGGAAACAGGCCGTTTCCAGTCTCCAGAGGGCCTCCGGGGACCGGGGGAAGCTGTTTTTGCCCTCCCCAGGCATTGAATTGTGGGTGTGTGCACTCACGCATATGTGATAGTGTGCACCCATGCTGTTCCATCACCCGAGGGGAAAAAGGTTCGCCATCACTGTTCTAGTGTTTCTGGATGGTTTAAACATGGGGGAAAGGGGAGGGATTTTACTAGAAGCGGCCGATAATTTGCTCCCCAAACGGATTTTTAAAAAGCTTTTGGAAAATGCACAAAAACGTCAGCTCAGCTAGGATGAACCGAATTGTTTTTAAATTGGGAAGGCCCCTAATATTGGCTCCAACCGAGGCTATCTACAGAAGGGAGAGGTTAAAAAAGAAATCACACATTCATGATTTTAAAAACCCCTTATTTTTACACGTGTGACAAATACAACAAAGGTAGTCCTCAACTTACAATCACAATCTGAGCCCAACGTTTCCACTGCTGGGTGAAACAGTTAAATGAGTTTTGCCCCTTTTTATGACTTTTTCTTGCCACTGTGGTTATAAGTGAATCCATCACACATTAAGCCGCTGTAAGCCGCCCTGAGTCTACGGAGAGGGGCGGCATACAAATCTAATAAATAATAATAATAAAATAATAATAATTAAACGAATCTGCCTTCCCCATTGACTTTGCTTATCACAGCATCGCAAAAAGGGATCACAACCCCAGGACACCACAACCGGCATTAAATACTTGCAAGCTGCCAAGCCTTTGAATTTTGATGACCACAGGAAGGTCATTAAGGGTGGAAACAGTCATATGTCACTTTTTTCAATGTTGTTTAGACCAGTGTTTCACAACCTTGGCAACTTGAAGATATCCGGACTTTGTTCTGTCTGGGTTCCCCCAGACGTCAACACCAACTAAAAAGAGTAGCCAGACACGCTGGTAAAAAGCAACGTCATTTTATATCTTTGAAAACAAACACAGATAACAAAAACTGTTCTTACAAACTGGAATGCTATGAAGCTTCACAGAAGAGTCACGACGGCCAGACAATACAACAGGCTTCTTGCTGGCACACACACCACTGTAGATAATAAAACCCACGCCTCCCCCAAGTTTTCAGCCTTCGAGGCCACAAGCCAGAATCAGAGACGCCAAGGATCGAAGCAAGGTCACAGGACTCCCAAAAGATAACTCTCCACAATACAGGAAGGGCGGGCCTGCCTTTTCAACCTTTCTGAGGAGAACCACACCCAAACCCAGCTGTTGCCCATTAGGGATGGAAATACCTGGCTAATTGTCCCCTTCCTTGTGCTGCCCTTCTCTGCCTCATATCTATTATGGCTTGTGCGTTCTCATCTAATGACTCCAGGCTACTCGCTGGGGAGAGCTCCCCCCCAGGGGTCTCAGCCTGTTCTCCCTCCTCCTCGTCCTGACATTCCTCTTCCCCGTCTGCCTGGTCCTCCTCCTCCTCCTGTTCCTCGTCCTCCCCCTCTGAGCATGGAGCCGACAGAGTTCCAGCCGTTTCCTGAGGAGCCTCAGACTGAATCACAACAGACTTCAACTCCCAAAATTCCCCAGCCAGCAAATGCTGGCTGGGGGATTCTGGGAGTTCAAGTCCGGATATCTACAAGTTGTCAAGGTTAGGAAACACTGGTTTAGACGGTCACTAAATGAAATGATTGCAAGTTGAGGACTACCTCTGTGTGTAAAAAGCTGGGCTTCACACACAACTGTGACTGCCAACCTGACTTTTTCAAATCCCTCCCTGGCTATAGCACAACCAGCCTTAAGTTTTTAAAATACCGTAAGCTATTATTTTGAAAGGAGCTTAATTTTCCTAAAGGGAATAAATTGAATTAATACAGGAATATTTTTACAGAAATGTGGAGGGATCTGATTTTTGAAGGAGGTTGCTATCCAGACGGAGGTTGACGCTCCCACTTCTACCAATGCGCCCCATGCGCAGCTTCGTGCGTGCGTGCACGGCCAAGTGAGATTTTGCTTCTGAGCATGCGCATGAAGCAAAATCTCACGAGGGGACGCGGCAGAGAGATTTCGGTGATTTTTTTTGCTTCTGCACATGCACAGAAGCAAAAAAATCACTGAAATCTCTCTGCCGCATCCCCTCGCGAGATTTTGCTTCCTGCGCATGCTCAGAAGCAAAATCTCACTCGGACTCGTGTGCCGGAAACACAGAGCTCTGCGTGCAGCTCAATTTTAACTACCGGTATGATAGCATCGACCTACCGGTAGGAACCTACTACTGTTGGTATCCAAGGAATGAACTAGCCACGTAGGCAGTGGTGGGATTCAAATAATTTAACAATCAGTTCACCTGAACCAGTGCAAACCGGCTAAATCCCACCTTTGCACATACATTTGATTAAAGGCCTGGGCTGGTTCCTTGGCTCTAGGCTTTGGGAAAGATCGAAAGGCTGTGGATTCGCCTTATATTTTCCAGTCTTGCACCTCCAAGACTTTTAGTTGTGTGGGATTCCGGGACACATCTGAGAGGTCACCTGTCGGGGAGAGATTCAATTTGCTTGTCCCTGCCTCTGCTGGTGACTTTCTTATCCAGGTTATTGACCCATAAAAATCCATCCATGCACAATATGCCATATTTTTCAGAGTATAAGACGCACCTTAGTTTTTGAGGAGGAAAATAGGGAAAAGAATCTGCTTACCAAATATTCATCTGGCTAGCATCTTTAGTCTGGTTTGCTTCAGTACATTATTTTATCCCCTGGTTGGGTTTTTAAAAAACTTTATTCAGAGAGAGTAATAAAGAGCTTCCAAGCCAGTAAGACCTGGAAACATTATTAGCACCTGGAAAGATACATTCGGAGCAAGTAAAGCAATGAAAAAAGAAACCTGCAAAGATTTAGGGTTTGGAAAACATTCTTTTCAGAGATTAATAATGAAACAGCTTGCAAGCCAGTAAGAGCTGTGAACATCGTTAGCACCTGGTAAGAGCTGAAAAGAAATTTATTCAGAGCAAGTTAGAGAAATGAAAAAAAACCCTGCAAATGCTTAGGGCTTGGAAAACATTCTTTGCAGAGAGAAACAATAAAAGAGCCTGCAAAGTAAGAGCTGGGAAGATCCTTATCAGCTAGTTAGGGCTGAAAAAAAGCTACATTCAGAATATAAAATGCATCCAAATTACCAGGCTCTTTTAGAAGGAAAAAGGTGTGTATTTGTTTTAAAAAAACATATTCATATTCTTACGAAAAGGTGTGTCTTATACTCTGAAAAATACGGTAGTTAGAATTTCACCCACAGTATCTGGTAAGATCCAATTTAGAAGAGAACATTTGTAGCTCTGGGTTGAACTGTGGTACTCTCTGAGTTTCATTATCTTCTTGTAGACGTTTCACGACCCAACCAGGCAACATCATCATTGTGTGGGTGGGGTTGTCCTCTGTTTACATGCAGGTGGCTTGCCCTGTTTAGTGTTGGTGGTTGTTTTCTTTTTAGTGATTCCGAGGCTCTTGTTCTCTATTATCTTATTTGTCTGTCGATCCACAAGCACATAGAGATAAACCACATCTACACACCATTCCAAAGAGATCATTAAAAAGCTAAACAAAAAGTCCGAAACACCTCTTTATCAGTAATCAACACCCCGATAAACAGAGATGAACACAAAGATTAATGCTGTAACAACCATCAGGATGTAAACAATATCCCAGTCAAGGTACTGTCAACTCCATCAAACAATCAAGGAACCATCAACAACACTCATACCAACACTGATGGGACAAGACATTAGTATGTAAACAAAGAGCAAACTTCACTCTGTTCTAGCACTGATGAAATCACCTAGTTGGGTAATGAGAAGTCCGTAAACAAATAACTTATTTCAGAGGGCACCAAGAACCATGCTATCTTCCTTCTCCTCCTCCTTCTGTGCAAACTCTACTCCCTTCTGGCACTGATGATGTTCCCTAGTTGGGTCATGAAATGTCTCCAAGAAAACAGCCAAGCTCAGAGAGCACCAAGGACCCCAAAATTGTTGTCTCCTCTTCCTTCTCCTCCTTCCCTCCTCTACCTTTTCCACTCCACAAATCTCACTTCTTCCTAGCACTGATGATGTTCCATAGTTGGATCATGAAATGTCTGCAAAAAACCCCTCCCAAACTCAGAAAGCACCAAGGAGCCCACATCCAACCCCCAGCTTCAAATATTCTCTTCTTTCCATAGAACAAACCAATTTCCATAGAAGAAACTAATTTTTGCTGTACCAAAAAGGGAGAATTGAGAGTTGTCTTTCTGGAAGACAAATGTAACACTGCAGTCCAGATGTTATTAAAGTTTTGATTAAACTTGTCAAGAGTCTTTTATTTGATTGTGTCTTTCTGAATTCATTGACCTGCCTGCACTTCTGGGGTAACCATGCCATGCTTGGGAAAAAACGAACGAAAGGTACTATTTTCACATTTCCTTAAACTGAAGATGTCCTTGACAATCTTCCCCTCGCATTTTAGAAGGTACCCTAATTAAGATTGCTGAAATCCCAAAACATACCTTGATGACAGTAAAGAGTCTGAGAAGATTACAAGCAATCCTCAGCTTACAACCACAGCTGAGCCCAAAATTTATGTTGCTGTGAGATATTCATTAAGTGCATTTATTCCCTATTTTACGACCTCATTTACCAACACACCCATTTGGGAAGAGATAGCAAGGCATGGTTCCTAGTTGATGGTTCCTGTGAGGATCATCTCTCAGTTAAAATATTAATTGATATTTTTAATACAATGTACAGTTGGGAACCAGATTTCCAGATGGAAAAACATGATGGCTGGCTCTCTTCACATTTTTGTTTTGTGTCCAATCTGTTCTTTGAATTGCAAATGTAATTCTACATTCTCATGGAAAGTAAAAAAAAACTCCTCTAGAAAATGACTCTAGAAATATAAGCTATGTCCCAAAACATCACTTGGATTTCAAGCTGGCTGAAGCATAGACATCAGAGAGTTATTGTTAATGGCGAGTATTCTGAGCAGAGACAGGTTACAAGCGGTGTGCCACAAGGGTCTGTTCTGGGTCCTATTCTTTTTAATATGTTTGTGAGTGACATAGGGGAAGGTTTGGTAGGGAAGGTTTGCCTATTTGCCGATGACTCTAAAGTGTGCAATAGGGTTGATATTCCTGGAGGGGTCTGTAATATGGTAAATGATTTAGCGTTACTAGATAAATGGTCAAAGCAATGGAAACTGCAATTTAATGTTTCCAAATGTAAAATAATGCACTTGGGGAAAAGGAATCCTCAATCTGAGTATTGCATTGGCAGTTCTGTGTTAGCAAAAACTTCAGAAGAGAAGGATTTAGGGGTAGTGATTTCTGACAGTCTCAAAATGGGTGAGCAGTGCAGTCAGGCGGTAGGGAAAGCAAGTAGGATGCTTGGCTGCATAGCTAGAGGTATAACAAGCAGGAAGAGGGAGATTGTGATCCCCTTATATAGAGCGCTGGTGAGACCACATTTGGAGTACTGTGTTCAGTTCTGGAGACCTCACCTAAAAAAGGTATTGACAAAATTGAACGGGTCCAAAGACGGGCTACAAGAATGGTGGAAGGTCTTAAGTATAAAACGTATCAGGAAAGACTTCATGAACTCAATCTGTAGAGTCTGGAGGACAGAAGGAAAAGGGGGGACATGATCGAAACATTTAAATATATTAAAGGGTTAAATAGGGTTCAGGAGGGAAGTGTTTTTAACAGGAAAGTGAACACAAGAACAAGGGGACACAATCTGAAGTTAGTTGGGGGAAAGTTCAAAGGCAACATGAGAAAATATTATTTTACTGAAAGAGTAGTAGATCCTTGGAACAAACTTCCAGCAGACGTGGTTGGTAAATCCACAGTAACCGAATTTAAACATGCCTGGGATAAACATATATCCATTGTAAGATAAAATACAGGAAATAGTATAAGGGCAGACTAGATGGACCATGAGGTCTTTTTCTGCCGTCAGTCTTCTATGTTTCTATGTTTTTATCTATCTATCTATCTATCTATCTATCTATCTATCTATCTATCTATCTATCATCTATCCTTTCTATCTATCTATCTATCTATCTATCCATCCATCCATCATCCATCCATCTATCTATCATCTATTTTTTCTCTCTCTCTCACACACACACACACAATTTTAGCTATCATTTATTTTTATCTATCATTAATAATAATAATAATAATTTATTAGACTTGTATGCCGCCCCTCTCTGAAGACTCAGGATGGCTCACAACAGCAATAAAACAGTACAATACAAATCTAATAGCTAAAACTATGACTAAAAACCCGGTATCTTTAAAAAAACCAATCAATACTATACAACCACAACCACACATACAGTAACTCTTAATGGTCAGAGTAGATACATTAATTGTCCCATGCTTGGCGACATAGATAGGTCTTCAAGGTCTTGCGGAAGGTGAGGAGGGTGGAGGCAGTTTGAATCTCTGGGGGGAGTTGATTCCAGAGGGCCGGGGCCACCACAGAGAAGGCTCTTTCCCTAGGACCTGCCAGATGACATCGTTTCGTCGACGGGACCCAGAGAAGACCAACTCTGTGGGAGATTCATGTGGCATCTATCTATCTATCTATCTATCTATCTATCATCTATCCATCCATCCATCCATCCATCCATCCATCCATCCATCCATCCATCCATCCATCCATCTATCTATCTATCTATCTATCTATCTATCTATCTATCTATCTATCTATCTATCTACTGAATCTATCATCTAGTTTTAATCTAATGATCGATCTCACCTCTCTTTCTATCATCTTCCATCTCTCTGTCATCTATCTACCTATATACCAATCTCATATCTGTCTCTGTTTTTCCATCCATCCATCCATCTAGCTCCCTAACAATCCGTCAGACCAGCCCTCTTTCTGTCTGTGTCTGTCTGTCTGTCTGTCCTATCTTAATACCAGATCAACCACCAAGCAATAAAAAACAGCACAAGCAAGAAAGTGCCTACCAACACTCTCACTAACACTCACACGGACTTGTACATAAACAGAGAGCAAACACCTCTTCCTTTTAGCCAGATGATGTTATCTAGACACCTAATGTCTCCCCGGGGGGGGGGGGGATCCAAAACATTCCCAGAGAAGAAGTTGAGATGGAGGCCTCATGACATTTATTTGCCCTTCTCTCCTTGTTACCGATTCCCTGATTAGTCACCCTGGTCTTGATTGTCCCATCTGTTGTGCTGAGATAACAATCCTTCTCCATCGTGGACAGCTGAGACAAACAGCCTGTAAGCCGTGAAGGTTCAGCAGCATGAAAAGACACACCAGACGGGCATTGGCCATGTGTTAAGAAACATAATTGCCAGAAAAAAGCATTCTTCCTCTAAAAACAAACACGTCCATGCCATCTGAAGATTGAATGATATGAGTGTTGTGCTTCGCTCGCGTCCTGCACAAATAAACATGGACTCAGAGGACGCAGAGACAATGGAGGCGTGGCACAGACGTCCTGTGTTTCTGGCACCTGAATGGACAAGGAAGGAGATGAGGGGTCAGGGTCAGAACACCAGCCAGGGGCTGCTGCACTTCCTGGGATGAGTAAGTCAGCACTTCCTGTTAGGAATGAATCATCACTTCGTGCCTTAAGTGACTCTGGGGAAGAGGAGGAGCCTCTTCTGGATGCTAGGGTGCGAAGGGCATCTAAGAGACTTGAATGGTTGGCTAGGAGAAGAGTCACTCGTGAGTAGTACTGCTGGGTAATGGGTCACGCTCTCAGGGTATTTAGGAGTGAGCAGAGCCACACCCCGGTGCAGAGAGCAACGGATTGTTCTGGCTTCTAGTTTCATGATCATTGTCTTGCGTTTGAAAGAACATTTTTGGCTTTAAGAAGAACTCTGAACTTCAAAGATTATTCAGGTGCGTTCGCTAATATATATTTCTACAGTTAATTATTTCTACTATGAACTATTTGAAATTATATGCTTCACATTTTTACACTCTGGATTTGTGTGGACCTATTTCTTGGGGGGCTTCTCACTTAAACAGAACACCCACCATCCAGTCAGAGATGAAGAAGCTTCTTGGGTGAGAAGGGAAATGTCTTCAAAAGAAAAAAAAATAAAAAGTCCAGTTGCCTCCTGAAAAAGTTACTTTGGGGACAGTTTGGCCTGGAGAGAATTAAGGATCCAAAAAGAAATAAGCCACTTCCTCCAGATCCACTGGGTAGTCCATGATCAAGGTGGGAGTCTTCTCAAACAGCTCTCCTTTGTAACTCCGCCATTTGCCCGCTGGGATGTAAATATCCCGCTCCTGTTTTCCCATCTCCAAGACGGGAGCCACCATTAAGGAGTCTCCGATGAGAAACTGGGAATCGATTTTATGAGCAGACTCGTCCCCGGGAGAGATCCACCAGATAGGCCGTATGATGGGATCCCCCGTGTTGGTGATCTCCCCGGCCAGCTCCAGCAAGAGAGGCGCCACCAAGGACTCGTGAAGCTTGGTGAACTTCAGGGCGATTTCGACAACCTCCTTATCGTAGAGCCAAGGCGGGATGGAGAACTGCATTGATGGCATGAAGGCGGACAACTCCAACCAACGGATGTAGAGTTCCCGGTCCGGGATATCCACAGCCCCGCCGGTTTTATCTGGAATAAAATTCCCACCGATCATATCTGGTAGGATGAAATGATATCCCAGGAGGCCAATGCTTAAAACTGTGGGAATTATGGATTTTAGTCCGAGTTCGTATCCCCAAATTGAATCCCGGTCAATAATGCGGACGAAACACGGGACATGTTGGGTCTGGTAACCTACGCGAACTTCTGCAAGTTCATAAAAAGGGCTGGCCATTTCTGCATAGTACCTGGACCAGGTGCTGGGATCCAGAAGGGTCTGGAAGGTGGTGGACTCTTTGGGAAGGTAGCACACCTCCCCAGCATCAAACTTGAAGGAGGATATGCCATATTTTAAGCCGAGTTTCTTTAAGTGGACGTGAAACCAACCTCTGACCGAAGGGTTGGTGAAATCCAAAATGGCATCAACTCCATTCCACCACTTCACCATGGCAGGGGATAACTCATCTCGTTGCAGGACAAAAAATCGTTTCTCGGTTCCTTCCTTAAAGTTTGGCGATTTCTCGTGGACAAACGGGTGGATCCAAACCGTGACGTTAAACCCGTCCTCCTTAAGCTTTTCAAACATTTCTTCTGCACGAGGGAACTTGAAGGCATCGAAGTCAAAGTCGCCGTAATTCTGCATGTACATGTCGTCGATTTCAATATGGCTGGCTTTAAACCCGTGCTTCAGGATCATTTGGGCGAATTCCTGGACTTTCTCTTGGTCGATCTCTTTTTTGTAAAGGGTCCAGGTGGACCAGATTGGAAACCTGAACATTTGTTCTGAAGGAACTTTCGATGGTTTCCTGAAATAATTCTGCGACATGTATTTATGGGTGGAAGTCATATCCGGAGCTGTGCAGACATGGTAACGTAACTTTGGAAATGCTTGATTCTCTGCCAAATAAACATACGGAGAATCTTTGTACTTGGCTTGGAAAACAAGAGATGGTTCCGTGGCATTGAAGCCAAGGTGGAAAGGAACCGAGTCATCGATCTTGAGAGCTACTGCTTGGGAGGACAACCAATATCTCTCCAGGACACCTCCAAAATCGTTCCGAAAAGAATAGACATCGCTGGTCAAATAAGGCATGGGTTCTTGGTATCCTGGCAGCTGTATTGGCCAATGCTGGATACTCATCTCGTAACCTCCATACCAAGAAGCATTTCCCCAGAACATTTTGTGGTCCACCACCATGTCTTCTAGAAGCTCTTCCCAGGTGATGAAGTAACAGCTCACGGACATCTTTGGTTTAATTGCTCTGATCGTGAAACGAATCTTTGTTTTTTCTGTCCTGGAACAAGTCAACAGGTCTGTTTCCTGGACGCAAGACTGCAGGTCAAGGACACCAGATTGAAAGGTCAACCTGAAGATGACCTCTCCATCCCAGTTCTTGATGGTGAGTCCATCCTTTCGTAACTCCAACTTCTCGATCTTCATTCTGTCCGTCGTCTGGAAAAGTACGACATAGAAACACCCAAATGCTACTACCACGATTAGAAATAAACCCATTGTGAGGAAGTGACACACTACACAATGAAACGGTGAGGATGTTGGAGGCATCTGGTTGGGTTCCTCTTCCTTCTCCATCCGTTCTCCTTTCCCTCGACGATGGAGCGGCTGAGTTTTCATTTTGGCGGAACTGGAGGCTCAATCTGGACTTTGTGCTGGAGAGGAAAAAGAAAAATGAAATTTTGACTCTGGGTTTTACTGATCAGATGAAGTTTCTTGTTACAGGAGTGGCTAGTCCACATTAATTTAAAAGGTTGAGGCGATAGAAACATAGACACATAGAAGATTGACGGCAGAAAAAGACCTCATGGTCCATCTAGTCTGCCCTTATGCTATTATTATACTTATATTATTATTTTATTCTATAGGTCTGTGATGGCACATGGAGCTGTAGCAGAGGGCACGGGAGACTTTGCCATGTTTTAGCTCCAGTGTGCATGTGTGCGCTGGCCAGCTACTTTTTGGCCTTAGGAAAGGTCGTTTTGCCCTTTGGATGCTTCTGGAAAGTTTCCCTGAAGCCCCAGAGGCTAAAAAAATCCCCCAACAGACAAACCGGAAGTTTAGAAAAACTCACTTCTGGTTTGCCATTGTGCTGTTTTTTGTACTCTGGGGGGGGTTCAAGGAAGCTTCCTGAAGCCCCAGAGTGCGAAAAAACAGCACAATGGGCAAACTAGAAGTGCGTTTTCAAAAGTCTGAACATAAGAACCTAAGAAGAGCCCTGCTGAATCAGGCCAAAGCCCATTGAGTCCAGCATTCTGTGTCACACAGTGGCCCCCTAATTGTCCATGGGGATCTTGAGCAGAAAGAGAAGTCAACACCCTCCCTTTCCCTTGACCCCCCACAAATGGGACCCAAGGGAACCCTGCCTGCCTCAACCAACATAGAGGTGGCACTTGGACATCCATTTCAATAACCACTGATACACTTGGCATCCATGAATCTGTCTCATTCTGCCTTGAAGCTATCCAGGCTGACAGCTGTCACGACCGCTTCTGGAAGGGAATCCCATCAACCAAGGACCCTCTGGGTGAAGAAATAGTTCCCTTGATTTGTCTTCACCTTCTTACCTGTGAGCTTTAGGGAGGGGTCACTGGTCCTAGTATTGTGTGATAGAAACAAGAATTTTTCTCTATCCACCTTTTCCATCCCATGCATAATTTTATACACTTCAATCAAGTCACCTCTTCGACGCCGTCTTTCAAGGCTGAAGAGACCAAGGCATTGCAACCTGGTATCATAAGGGAGATGCTCCATTTCCTTTGTCTGGTTTGCCATTGTGCTGTTTTCTGCACTCCACAGCTTCAGGAAGCTTCCCTGAATCCTCCAGAGGGGAAAAAACATTACAACGGCAAACCGGAAGTGCGTTTTCCTGATCTTCCTGAGCATTTTTTTCATGTATCATGCTTCAGAAAGGCCTGTGCATATGCGCCTGTTCTGCCAGCGTGTGCCAACCACCCGTAATTACAGGGTAATTAGTCCAAGCAGACACACACACATGATTGA
This sequence comes from Erythrolamprus reginae, assembly GCF_031021105.1. Classification (NCBI taxonomy): domain Eukaryota; kingdom Metazoa; phylum Chordata; class Lepidosauria; order Squamata; family Dipsadidae; genus Erythrolamprus; species Erythrolamprus reginae. Next base: position 352,493,353 of record NC_091951.1, read on the forward strand.
ATGCAAAAGAAATGTTCTTTATCAACAGAAGAGAAAAAAAACCCTCCCTTTTAAATTTCAAAGGGATTTCTTGTTCAAACAATGCACAGTTTAAAAGCAAACCAGTTTCTTTTCTTTTTAAAAAAATATTTTATTGATTTTTTTAAATGTAAGACAAGACAAGATATACAACATTTAACACAAAAAGGAGCTACAATTGCTCCGCTCAGTATAGAAGTCTTCTTAATACAGAAGAAAAAAAATAATTCTAGTTTAGATCAATTCAGAAAAGTAAACTTATCAATGAAATATCTCTATATAATCTATACTGACATAAAAATCTTAACTTTTCAATACTTTTCAGCAATTATATAATTGTAATTAAAATAATTAATGTCAATTTGAAGAAATAAACTTATCTATCAAATAATACTATGTAATATATTCAATCTAGTAAATTGAACTATTCAATATTTTATTTTAATATCTTTAAGAATCTTTTTTTGTGTTCCACCAATTGTAAACTTTCTGCCAAGTTTTATAAAATTATGTTTCAGCTTGGTTATTTAACCGTCTCGTCATCAAATCTAATTCTGCACATTCCATAATCTTCCTAAAAACCTCTTCATCTTTTGGAATTTCCTTTTCTTTCCATTTTTGTGCAAATGCAATCCTTGCAGCTACTAAGATATGAATTATTAAATAATATGTTTCTTTTTTATACCTAATTTGCAAACCAGTTTCTAACCCAGTAACTGGGAAATTGAGTCCACTAATGTTCTCCCAACAGTGATAAACACTCACAAAGAAATATAATCCAGAGTCCAGGAATTCCACACGGAGTCTTGAAGACAAACAGAAAACAACAATCCACGGTCTTGACGAAACTACGATCAGATAATCCTCCACAATGGCCAAACTAGCACGTTGCTCTTTTATCAGCAGCTCTATTTACTGGAGTCCCACCCAAACACAGGTGGCCTCTCTTATCTCCTGTAATATTTCTTCAGTTGTTCTCTCCTATGCATCACTCTACGCATGCGTGGGTCAGTCATATATTCCTCCTCTGAATCCAAAGAAGATAAGGCTGATAAGGAAGATTGATCTCCTCCTGGGCTGTCAGCCAAGCCCCCCTCTTCCATGTCACCCCCACTTCCTTCGTCAGAGGTTACTTTGCTGGCAGACTCAGTCGGGAGCAAAACAGGCCTGTGGCATGTGGATGTTTCCCCCACCTCCACCTCCACATTCCTTGGGGCAGGAGCTGGGCCAGAGCTAACCACAACACCGCCAGGGGGGGCAGCGTGGGGGGTTTGCGCATGCGTGGGGGGAGGGAAGGGGTGTGGGCACATATACGTATGATAGCACATCCACAAACATGCCTTGGGGAAAACGCACCAACAAAGCTTTGCTATCACAGCTATAGGTAGTCCTTGGCTCACAACCATTCAAGCCACTCCTACCTGGTCACATGGCCGGCAAGCCACTCCTGCCCAGTCATGTGACAATTAAGCCACACCCACAGTATGGCAGTAAAAATTTTGGCTGCCCATTACTGTCCATATTGTTCTAATTACAATCCTATTTGTATTGATTGTGTGTAATATTCTAATTTTCTGGAATTTGGGGTTTTCATGAGCTGTACCCCATAATCATAGAAACATAGAAACATAGAAGACTGACGGCAGAAAAAGACCTCATGGTCCATCTAGTCTGCCCTTATACTATTTCCTGTATTTTATCTTACAATGGATATATGCTTATCCCAGGCATGTTTAAATTCAGTTACTGTGGATTTACCAACCACATCTGCTGGAAGTTTGTTCCAAGGATCTACTACTCTTTCAGTAAAATAATATATTTAAATGTTTCGATCATGTCCCCCCTTTTCCTTCTGTCCTCCAGACTATGCAGCTTGAGTTCATTAAGTCTTTCCTGATACGTTTTATGCTTACCAGGAAAGACTTAATGAACTCAATCTGAATAGTCTGGAGGACAGAAGGAAAAGGGGGGACATGTTCGAAACATTTAAATCATCACAATTATGACAAATCACAGCTTGAACTATCTTGCATAGCATGTTATGAATATCTCTCATATATTTAGTTTCACCTTTTAAGTTACATTACTGAAATAAATGAACCTTAGCACAATACAGTATTCTAATTGTTCGAGTTTCACCTGTATCTATATTGTACATAGTAAACCTTTTATTACCTACACTCGTTGGTTTGCATTTGATTCCTGAGGGGCCTGGGGCTAGAACATAACAGAAGTCCAGTTGCCTCCTGAAAAAGCCCCTTTGGGACAGTCATGATGGATTGAGTGAGGATGACTGAGGCTCTCTACAGAATTTTAGCTGTGCAATTTGCATGGTGCCCCATTTTGCAACCTATGGAATTTGCCCCATTTTACAACCTATCTTACCACAGTTGTAAAGTGGAGTAACTTGTTGGTTAAGTGAATCCGGCTACCCTGTTGACTTCACTTGATCCACCGTGACATGGCAACGGTTATAAATATGAGTCAGCGAACAATTTCTTTTCACAAAAAACCCCAGCGATCATTAGTCATGAACAATGGAAACATAGCAACATAGAAGATTGATGGCAGGAAAAGACCTCATGGTCCACCTGGTCTGCCCTTATACTATTTCTTGTATTTTATCTTAGGATGGATATGTATGTTTATCCCAAGCGTGTTTAAATTAAGTGACTGTGGATTTACCAACCACGTCTGCTGGAAGTTTGTTCCAAGCATCTACTACTTTCGGTTAAATAATATTTTATCACGTTGCTTCTGATCTTTCCCCCAACTAACCTCAGATTGTGTCCCCTTGTTCTTGGGTTCACTTTCCTATTAAAAACATTTCCCTCCTGAACCTTATTTAACCCTTTAACATATTTAAATGTTTCGATCATGTCCCCCCTTTCCCTTCTGTCCTCCAGACTATACAGATTGAGTCCATGAAGTCTTTCCTGATAGGTTTTATGCTTAAGACCTTCCACCATTTTTTGTAGAACATGAAGCAATGGGTGGAAACTAAGCAAGGAGAGGAGCAACTTAGAACTAAGGAGAAATTTCCTGACAGCGAGAACAATTACAGTGATTCCTCGATTTTCGCGATCTCGATCTTCGCGAAACGCTACACCATGGTTTTTCAAAAAATAATAAATTAAAAATACGTCCGCATTTTTTTTTGCTATACCGCTGTTTTTCCCACCTGATGATGTCACTCTCTTCCTTCCTTTCTCATCTTTCTTTCTCTCTCTCTTTCTCTATCTTGCTTCTTTCTCACACTCACTTCCTCCCTCTCTCATCTCTTTCTTTCCTTCTCTCTCTTTCTCTATCTCTCCCCCTCTTGCTCTCGAGCGGCGGGCGGGCGGGTGAGCAGCGGGCGGGCAGCAGCGAGGAGCCGAAGATCGGGGTTTCCCTTTTGCGTAGGCGGCGGGGAAGACCCAGGGAAGGTTTCTTCGGCCGCCCAGCAGCTGATCTGCTTGGCAGCGCTGCTGCAGGAGGACCCATGTCCGAAAGCCGGTGAGAGGGGTGGATCAGGCGGGTGGGCGAGCGGCGGGCGGTAGCGGCGAGGGCGCCGGACGCGCTGGGGGGGGGGCAGCCGACATTCAAAGCAATCTTTGTCGGCTTCCGCACTTTCATCGCTCCCCGGCTCCACCATCTGCGCATGCGCGGCCATGGAAAAAAGGGCACGCATGCGCAGATGGTGTTTTTACTTCCGCACCACTATACTGCGGAAAATTGATTATCGCGAGATGTCTTGGAACGTAACCCTCGCGATAATCGAGGGATCACTGTAATCAGCGGAACAGCTTGCTTCCAGAAGTTGTGAATGTTCCAACACTGGAAGTTTTTAAGAAGATGTTGGATAACAACTTGTCTGGAGCAGGGTAGGGTTTCCTGCCTAAGCAGGGGGTTGGACTAGAAGACCTCCAAGGTCCCTTCCAACTCTGTTATTCTATTCTGCTAAGTAGCCTCATGCGGAACCTCTTGGCTCCAACTTCTACTTGCGAGAATACAAACAACCGCACCAGAATACAGATGTTGTTTACCTTGGGTGACCTAATTTAGGAATCCTGCTTCTTGGAAGAGGGGTTTTCTTCTGCAAATTTTCAGCCCTCCCTTCTCGGGCCAAAGCCAGCGTGCTCTTGACCACTGCTGTGTCCAGCTCAGCTGATCAAGGATGCTTACGCAATCCCGTTGCCCAGCAAGTGATGTGCCAGGATAGCCGAGCCATTGAAATAACTGAGGGGGGGGGAGAGAGAGAGAGAGAGAGGAAGGGCAAGGAAAACACTTTAGAGACAGAATCCTGGCAGCAGGTTGTAGAGAGCAGAAATAGCTTCAAATATTCAATTGCCTGCAAAGCCCTTGGTGAGGTTGCAGAGGTCTCTGCCGGTGAAATCTGGCACTGTTTGCCAAGAAGAATCAGGATTTTACAGAACCTGAGACAAGTGGTACAACTACTGTATTTTTGGAGTATAAGACACATTTTTCCCTCTTTAAAATAGGCTAAAAATTCATGGGCATCTTACCTAACGATCTTCCCAGCTCTTATCTTGCAGGCTCTTTCATTGTTACTGTTTTCCAAGCTCTATGTCTTTGCAGAATTTTTTTGTTGTGTGCCCGTGTGTTGTTGTGGTTGAAGCTGAAGTAGTCGTTGACCAAGGAAGGACGTTTTAGCAGATGATTTTATGGGCTATGCATAGGTTGTGTTTAAGATAGGTAATCTTACAAGTCTAAGAGCCAACAACTTGAAATTAATAGATAAACTGATGTTAAAATGAAATATTATAGCTGATAAAATAACAATAGATCAAAGATAAAACCAATTAACGGTAAAATAAATTTATATATAAATGGTTAAAAGATTAAAACACAGTTTACTGATTGAACGTTAGACAGTAAAGGAATATATATAAGTATTTAGGACATTTATAGCAAGTCACTAATAAATAATGATAATATATACACAAAAGTGCGCGCATAGAAACATAGAAACATAGAAGACTGACGGGAGAAAAAGACCTCAGGGTTGACTCAGCCTTCCATCCTTTCAAGGTGGGTAAAGTGAGGACCCAGATTGTGGGGGCAATATGCTGGCTTTGTTAAAAAGTGCTATTGCTAACATGTTGTAAGCCGCCCTGAGTCTAAGGAGAAGGGCGGCATAAAAATTGAATAAATTAAATAAATAAATAAATAAATAAATCTAATCTGCCCTTATACTATTTCCTGTATTTTATCTTACAATGGATCTATGTTTATCCCAGGCATGTTTAAATTCAGTTACTGTGGATTTACCAACCACGTCTGCTGGAAGTTTTTGTTCCAAGGATCTACTACTCTTTCAGTGAAATAAGAGTAGTAGATCCTTGGAACAAACTTCCAGCAGACGTGGTTGGTAAATCCACAGTAACTGAATCCACATACTTACACAAAAACACAGAGACACAGGAAATTTGGCATCTGTTTTCCCTCCCTGCCTCCCATAGCATCGATCTCTTCCTTCTTGCTCTTATTATTCCATGAAAAAAATAATTTTGTTTTTTTAAAAGATGCATTTTGCTTTTTAACATTTTTTTTTGTTTCTTAAAATGCTGCCAGTTTGGAGGAATGAAAGGAAAGTCACTTGAGTTTCTCTTTTGCAGGACAGTTTGTTCTTTTACAAACTCTATCTCCCCCCTCCCCTTAATTTTTGTGATTATGTAATATGTTATAAAGGAGATCGTTAGAGATGTAGTTGGAACAATATACTAAAATATTTGGAATAATGGTCGAAACAATGTAATATTTAATAAAATAGACATAACATAGAAACATAGAAACATAGAAGTCTGACGGCAGAAAAAGACCTCCTGGTCCATCTAGTCTGCCCTTACACTATTTCCTGTATTTTATCTTAGGATGGATATATGTTTATCCCAGGCATGTTTAAATTCAGTTACTGTGGATTTACCAACCACATTTGCTGGAAGTTTGTTCCAAGGATCTACTACTCTTTCAGTAAAATAATATTTTCTCACGTTGCTTTTGATCTTTCCCCCAATTAACTTCAGATTGTGTCCTCTTGTTCTTGTGTTCACTTTCCTATTAAATACACTTTCCTCCTGAACCTTATTTAACCCTTTAACCTATTTAAATGTTTTGATCATGTCCCCCCTTTTCCTTCTGTCCTCCAGACTATACAGATTGAGTTCATGAAGTCTTTCCTGATACGTTTTATGCTTAAGACCTTCCGCCATTCTTGTAGCCCGTCTTTGGACCCGTTCAATTTTGTCAATATCTTTTTGTAGGTGAGGTCTCCAGAACTGAACACAGTATTCCAAATGTGGTCTCACCAGCGCTCTATATAAGGGGATCACAATCTCCCTCTTCCTGCTTGTTATACCTCTAGCTATGCAGCCAAGCATCCTACTTGCTTTTCCTACCGCCCGACCACACTGCTCACCCATTTTGAGACTGTCAGAAATCACTACCCCTAAATCCTTCTCTTCTGAAGTTTTTGCTAACACAGAACTGCCAATGCAATACTCAGATTGAGGATTCCTTTTCCCCAAGTCCATTATTTTACATTTGGAGACATTAAACTGCAGTTTCCATTGCTTTGACCATTTATCTAGTAAAGCTAAATCGTTTACCATATTACAGATGCCTCCAGGAATATCAACCCTATTGCACACTTTAGAGTCATCGGCAAATAGGCAAACCTTCCCTACCAAACCTTCCCCTATGTCACTCACAAACATATTAAAAAGAATAGGACCCAGAACAGACCCTTGTGGCACACCGCTTGTAACCTGTCTCTGCTCAGAATACTCGCCATTAACAATAACTCTCTGATATCTATGCTTCAGCCAGCTTGAAATCCACTGAACTATCCAGGGATTAAGTCCAATCTTCACTAATTTATCTATCAGCTCTTTATGTAAAATATTATAAAATATTATGTATAATATTTTATAAAATAGTAAAATCATGGAGATTGATATGAGAAGTATAATGGTGGTTTAGGAAAACTATACAAATGAGCATTGTTCTTTATAGGGCATTTGTTTATAGTTTATTAGATTTGTATGCCGCCCCTCTCCGAAGACTCGGGGCGATATGGTTATGATAAATCTGGGCAAGGAAAAAGAAACGAATGACAAATAAATATTAATAAAAGGTGAACAAGTAAATTTGGCTTAATATTAAAAGGCACGAGAAAGAGAAATATCATGATAAATTAAGCTACCAGCGGTTAATTTAGGGGGGAAATGATTTGAAATTAATTATTGGACATCCCCGAAGACAAAATTAGATTTATATATATTTTTTCTTTTTTACGAGCACAATAATCTTGTGAGAATACACCTGAAATGAATTGTTTCATATACCCTGCTCAAAAAAATAAAGGGAACACTTCAAAAACAGAATATAACTTCAAGTAAATTAAATTTCTGTGAAATCAAACTGTCCACTTAGGAAGCAACATTGATTGACAATCCATTTCACATGGTGTTGTGCAAATGGAATAGTTGTGCAAATGAAATATTCAATGAGAATATTTCATTCATTCAGATCTAGGATGTGTTATTTGAGCGTTCCTTTTATTTTTTTGAGCAGTATATTAACAATATACAAGTGATTGATTAAAAAATGTAAAAGTACAGCCTGTGTTCACAATAATGGAACATGTATAGTGATGAATGCATAGGGGGTTTGTTGATTGAATGGATATGTGTGTATTTTAATTGGTTCCTTAGTTTTAGATGTAACTTCTCATTTTAATTGATTGGATTTTGATGTATATTTCCTGTTTATATGTTATATTATAAAAAAAAATATTTATATGTTATATTATTTAAAAAAAACTTCAGAAGAGAATGATTTAAGGGTAGTGATTTCTGACAGTCTCAAAATGGGTGAAGTCAGGCGGTAGGGAAAGCAAGTAGGATGCTTGGCTGCATAGCTAGAGGTATAACAAGCAGGAAGAGGGAGATTGTGATCCCGTTGTAGAGAGCGCTGGTGAGACCACATTTTGAATACTCTGTTCAGATCTGGAGACCTCACCTACAAAAAGATATTGATAAAATTGAACGGGTCAAAAGACGGGCTACAAGAATGGTGGAAGGTCCTAAGCATAAAACGTATCATGAAAGACTTCATGAACTCCATCTGTATAGTCTGGAGGACAGAAGGAAAAGGGGGGACATGATCGAAACATTTAAATATGTTAAAGGGTTAAATAAGGTGCAGGAGGGAAGTGTTTTTAATAGGAAAATAAACACAAGAACAAGGGGACACAATCTGAGGTTAGTTGGGGGAAAGATCAAAGGCAACATGAGAAAATATTATTTGACTGAAAGAGTAGTAGATCCTTGGAACAAACTTCCAGCAGACGTGGTTGGTAAATCCACAGGAACTGAATTGAAACATGCCTGGGATAAACATAGATCCATCCTAAGATAAAATACAGGAAATAGTATAAGGGCAGACTAGATGGACCATGAGGTCTTTTTCTGCCGTCAATATTCTATGTTTCCATGTTGTAATATAAATCCAAATAATAAATAAATGAAATGGATTAATGTATGGATTGACTGGGGGGGGAAAACTTTTGAAAACAAAAAGAAAGAAAACTCACCCAGTTTCTCTTTTGCAGTACAGTTTGTTCTTTTATAAACTGCCTCCCCCCCCCCCAACTCTTTCCAGAATTGGTCATGCACAAACGCACCACACCGATGCGCTCACACACAAACACACACCGACACACACACTTTCTTTGGCAAGCGACAATGGTCCTTTCTAAGGGGAGTTTAACGTGGATAATCCTGCTTTCTTGGCTGAAGGGTAAGTGGGCTATGGCTTCTTCAATAAGTGATTTTCTATTGATTCTGCTTATCGATCCGATTGAAACACACATGAAAATTTGTTTTTTCAAGGAATCTCGGTTCGGTTTTTTATTTCTGCGGGGAAAACTTCTTGTAGTCTTTTGTGGTGGGTTGGCTGCCCCTGGCAACCAAAGGACTTTGCAAGTCCCTGTGTGCAGTAAAAGGCTATTTGAATGCAGGGAAACCGAGGCAGGACAAAGTTTTAGGAAGTCTCGCAAATGGCACATCCTAAATAGAAACATAGAAACATAGAAGACTGACGGCAGAAAAAGACCTCATGGTCCATCTAGTCTGCCCTTAGACTATTTTATCTTAGGATGGATCTATGTTTATCCCAGGCATGTTTAAATTCAGTTACTGTGGATTTACCAACCACGTCTGCTGGAAGTTTGTTCCAAGGATCTACTACTCTTTCAGTAAAATAATATTTTCTCACGTTGCTTTTGATCTTTCCCCCAACTAACTTCAGATTGTGTCCCCTTGTTCTTGTGTTCACTTTCCTATTAAAAACACTTCCCTCCTGGATCTTATTTAACCCTTTAACATATTTAAATGTTTCGATCATATCCCCCCTTTTCCTTCTGTCCTCCAGACTCTACAGATTGAGTTCATTAAGTCTTTCCTGATACGATTTATGCTTAAGACCTTCCACCATTCTTGTAGCCCGTCTTTGGACCAGTTCAATTTTGTCAATATCTTTTTGTAGGTGAGGTCTCCAGAACTGAACACAGTACTCCAAATGTGGTCTCACCAGCGCTCTGTATAAGGGGATCACAATCTCCCTCTTCCTGCTTGTTATACCTCTAGCTATGCAGCCAAGCATCCTATTTGCCTTTCCTACCGCCTGACCACACTGCTCACCCATTTTGAGACTGTCAGAAATCACTACCCCTAAATCCTTCTCTTCTGAAGTTTTTGCTAACACAGAACTGCCAATGCAATACTCAGATGGAGGATTCCTTTTCCCCAAGTGCATTATTTTACATTTGGAGACATTAAACTGCATTAAACAAATATCTACAGAGATCCTCAGGCATCTAGGTCATGAAATGTCCCAAAGGTGCATTTTTGGAGGGACAGCTAGACTTCCTTGTTTCTTTTCTTCAATTCACACCACATCCTAAACAGCTGTCTGGAAGTCCCCTAGAGTCGAAGGAGGACACAGTTTGAAATGTAAATTGACCATGAAAACTTGACGGATGTGACATTCTTGAGCTGGCTTACCTTTCAAAAATAAATTATGAGAATTAGATCCTGGTGATAACAGCCCCAGTTCTCGGGGAGAAATGTTGGGTTGGCTGGGGCAGTCGCTCATAATTGTCAAAAATAAGGAATATTTTAACTAAATTAGGGGACAGGAGGAGGAGGAGGAGGAAAAAAGAGGAAAAAGAAGAAAAAAGAGGAGGAAGAAAAAAAGAATAGAGGATGGAATGGAATAGAATGGAATGGAATAGAAAGAAGGATAGGACAGGATACGACACGACGAAAGAATAGGATAGGATAGGTTAGGACAGGATAGGACACAACAGAACAAAAGAATAGGATGGGATAGGATAGGATGGGATGGGATGGGATAGGACAGGACAGAAGAATAGGATAGGATAGCTTAGGACAGGACAGGACACAACAGAACAAAAGAATAGGATGGGATAGGATAGGATAGGATAGGATGGGATGGGATGGGATAGGACAGGACAGGACAGAAGAATAGGATAGGATAGGTTAGGAAAGGACAGGACAGGACACAACAGAACAAAAGAATAGGATGGGATAGGATAGGATAGGATAGGATGGGATGGGATGGGATAGGACAGGACAATAGGATAGGATAGGATAGGTTAGGATAGGACAGGACAGGACACAACAGAAGAATAGGATGGGATAGGATAAAATAGGATGGGATGGGATGGGATAGGATAGGATATAACAGAACACAACAGAAGGAAAGGGTAGGATGGGAAGGGATGTAATGTAATGGGATGAGATAGGTTAGGTCAGGACAGGACAGAAGAATAGGAGAGGAGAGGAGAGGATAGTATTCCTAAGGCAGGACTAGAACTCCCCGTCTCCTGGTGATTGGCCCAAAGGCACCAAGTCAGTTTTCATTCCTAAAGCAGGACTAGAACTCATCACCTCTTGCTTTCTAGACTCGTGTCTTTAACCATTAGACCAAACTGTCTATATTAATCAAAAAACCTCCTAGTTACTAAAAACATTACTCCAAGAGGCTTCCCATCCCTTGTAAACGTAATGCTCTCTTCATTCATCCCCCAGATCTGGGCGGGCGCAGCTTTCTCATCCAAAATGTCCGCCTGCGGATGTGTATCCACGCCTCGCTTCACGCCAAAGCCGAGCGGGTCGACCTGTCCGAATGCCAGGCCCACTCCCCAGAGCATCAGTGGCGCTGGGATAGCGTAGCCTCGGCCATGGTCAACCAACACACTGGGGAGTGCCTGGCCGTCTCCCACGTGGAAGAATCGGCGGTAGCCCACTTGGCGCCCTGTGAGGAGGGCCCGCTTCAGGCCTGGTCGTGTGGCAGGAAAGGCCAGGTGACCTTACGCGGACACGGCCTTCATCTCAGCGCGAAGCCGGGAGGGCACCGGGCCTTCCTCGCCCTGGAGAAAGACAGGTTCGGCAAGTGGAAGACAGGTGTGGGCTCACCTGTCTGTGCCACAGAGCTGGCGAAAGCCGCTGGAGTCGGCGAGTCAACAGTAGCCGCCTCACACAGCTCGGAGAGAAGACCCGAAAGTAAGCCAACGATGGATGTTTTCACAGGATACAGATAGGCCTCTGTTTTAATTTTATTTTTTATTCTTATTTAGCTCCAAGAGCCGGGGTGGTGCAGTGGTTAGAGTGCAGCACTGCAGGCTACTTCATCTAGCTGCTAGCTGTAGTTCAGCAGTTCAAATCTCACCACCGGCTCAAGGTTGACTCAGCCTTCCCTCCTTCCGAGGGGGGTCAAATGAGGACCCAGATTGTTGGAGGCTGTTGGAGGCTGACTCTGTAACCGCTTAGAGAGGGCTGGAAAAGCACTAGGAAGTGGTATACAGTGGTCCCTCGATTTTCGCGGGGGATGCGTTCCGAGACTGCCCACGAAAGTCGAATTTCCGCGAAGTAGAGATGCGGAAGTAAATACACTATTTTTGGCTATGAACAGTATCACAAGCCTTCCTTTAACACTTTAAACCCTTAAAGTGCAATTTCCCATTCCCTTAGCAACCATTTAGATCATTACTCACCATGTTTATTTATTAAAGTTTATTAAAAAAAATATTTATTAAAGTCGGATGAAAGTTTGGTAATGACATATGACGTCATCGGGTGGGAAAAACCGTGGTATAGGGAAAAAACCCGCAAAGTATTTTTTAATTAGATTAGATTAGATTAGATTTATTGGATTTATATGCCGCCCCCTCCGCAAACTCGGGGCGGCATATAAATTCAAAAATTAATATTTTTGAAAAACTGTGGTATAGACTTTTCGCGAAGTTCAAACCCGCGAAAATTGAGGGAACACTGTATGTCTAAATGCTATTGCTATTCATAAATACTGTATTTTTTGGAGTATAAGATGCACCAGAGTATAAGACAAACCTTAGTTTTGGGGGCGGAAAATAGGGAAAAGAATCTGCTTACCAGGTATTCATCTGGCTAATATCCTTAGTCTGGTCCGTTAGTGCTTTAAAAAAAAAATATTTGGAGAGAGTAACAATGAAAGAGCTTGCAAGCCAGTAAGAGCTGGGAAGATTGTTAGAACCTGGTTAGGGGTGGAAAGAAACATTCTGAGAAAGTAGAGCAAAGACTTAGGGCTTGGAAAACATTTTTCGCAAGAATAACAATGAAAGAGCTTGCAAGCCAGTAAGAGCTGGGAACATTGTTGCCACCTGGTTAGGGCTGGAAAGAAACGTATATGGAGCAAGTTAGAGCAATGAAAAAAAATCTGCAAAGACTTAAGGCTTGGAAAATATTCTTTGGAAAGAGTAACAGTGAAAGAGCTTGCAAACGGGTAAGAGCTGGGAACATTGTTAGCACCTGCTTAGGGCTGTAAAGAAACATTTGGAGCAAGTAGAACAATAAAAACCTACAAATACAGGGTTTGGAAAACATTCTTCACAGAGAGTAACAATGAAAGAGTTTGCAAGTGTGTAAGAGCTGGGAACATAGTTAGCACCTGGTTAGAGCTGGAAAGAAACTTACATGGAGCAAGTTAGAGCAATGAAAAAAACTCTGCAAAGGCTTAGAGCTTGGGAAACATTTTTCACAAAGAGTAACAATGTATGAACCTGCAAGGTAAGAGCTGGGAAAATCATTAACACCTAGTTAGGGCTGGAGAAAAAAAAGCTTTGCAAAGAGCTACATGCAGAATATAAGATGCACCTGAATTTTCAGTCTCTTTTAGGGAGGAAAATGTGCGTTTTATACTCTGAAAAATATGGTATATCAATGCAGGCACATCTCAATTTCCGTGACTGGAACCCCGATCCCAGCTGTTTCGGCTGCACCCCATTATTGCATACAAACATATCCATGACATATATTATTACATCCTTCCAGCTGGTCTCTTTTATATTCATATTAACACCTCTATCATATCAATAAGTTATCTGCCTGTGTTCATATTTCTCTTTCTCACTCCCCTCCATCTCTCCCATCTACCTTCCTTCCCTTTTCTCCATCCTTTCTTTCTTCCCTCTCTCCATTTCAGCTCTACCTTTCTCCACCTATTTCTTTTCTCTCCCTCTGAGCCTTCCCTTGAGTGGTTTTACTTCTAATAAATTTTATATTAGGCAAATGTATTACTAACTAATTCTATTCTTTAATATAATCTAATATAATCTACACTCTAAATCAGTGTTTCCCAACCTTGGCAACTTGAAGATATTTGGACTTCAACTCCCAGAATTCCCCAGCCAGCATTCGCTGGCTGGGGAATTCTGGGAGTTGAAGTCCAAATATCTTCAAGTTGCCAAGGTTGGGAAACACTGATCTAAAGTATTACTAACTAATTCTATTCTCTATACCCCTCACATCCTGGACACAAACTGTTTCTACTCCGACCCTCAAAAGGTCGCTACAGAGCAATGCACACCAAGACAACCAGACACAAGAAGAGTTTATTTCCGAACGCCATCATTCTGCTAAACAAATAATTCCCTCAACATTGTCAGACTTTTTACTAAATCTGCACTTCTATTCTACAAGTTTTTTTCTCATCATTCCTATCATCCTTTTCCTCCCACTTAGGACTGTATGACTGTAACGTTACTTGAATCCTAAGATTTTTATTAATATTGATTGTTTCTTCATTGCTTATTTGACCGCTATGACAATCATTAAGTGTTGTACCACATGTTTCTTGACAACTGTCTCTTTTTCCTTTATTTACGCTGAGAGCATCTGCACCAAGACAAATTACTTGTGTGTCCAATCACACTTGGCCAATAAAGAATTCTATTCTATTCTATTCTATTCTTTTAATTTCCCATCTCTTATAGTATTTTACAATATTTATCACCATTATCCTTTAGTTGTTGGCACACACCAGTGATGGCTAACCTTTCTTCCTTCGGGTACCAAAAACATATGCGCACACATTATCATGCCTGCACTAGTCCCTACACCCCTAATTCAATGCTTGGGGAGAGCGAAAATTGCCTCCCCTGCCCCCTGGAAGCCCTCTGGAAGCCAGAAACAGTACATTTTTCAACTTCTGGAGGGCCCGGTAGGCCCATTTTTCATCCTCCCCAGGCTCCAGTGGCTTCCCTGGAGCCTGGGAAGGGCAAAAATGCCTTCCCCCATCCCCCTGTAGGCCCTCCGGACACCAAAAATGCCCTTCCAGAGTCTCCAGCTGATTGGCACACATATGCCCACTGGAGTTGAGCTAGGGCAACAGCTCGCGTGCCGGCAGATATGGCTCAATGTGCCACCTGTGGCACCTGTGCCATAAGTTTGCCATCGCTGGTATACACTTTAGCACTAATATCACCATTCCTTTACATTCTAGTTTTGTCAGCTGGGTTAAAACGTGTCTTTATCACTCCTATTTTTTTTTAATTTTGTGCTCTTTTTACACAGATAGTCCTTGACTTAACGGACATTCATTTAGCAATCGTTTGAAGTTACAGCATCCCTGAAGAAAGTGAATTGCAATGGAATCCTTGCACTTTATGAGGATCGTAAAGTCCTCACTGGCATGCGATCAAAACTAGGTTATGTGGCAACTGGCATGGATTGATAGCAATGACACTGATATACCGCTCCATAGTGCTTTTTACAGCCGTCTCTAAGGGGGTTTGCAGAGTCAGCAAATTTATTATTTTATTTATTTGTTTGTTTTGTCAAGTATGTATTGGTGGTATACAAAGATATAATAATATTTATATACATGATACTAGTAAGAAGGAAACATTAGGACAGGGGACGGAAGGCACGCTGGGGCACTTATGCAGGCCCCTTACTGACCTCTTAGGAATCGGGAGAGGTCAACAAATTGCCCTCAACAATCTGGGTCCCTATTTTACCGACCTCTGAAGGATGGAAAGATGAGTCAACCTTGAGGCAGGCAGGATCGCACTGCTAGCAATTAGCTGAATTAGCCTGCAATACTACATTATAACCACTGCGCCACCAGGACTCTAGATAGATGGCTAGCTAGAGAGAGAGAGAGAGAGAGAGAGAGAGAGTGAGTGAGAGTGAGAGAGAGAGAGAGAGAGAGAGAGAGAGAGAGAGAGTTGTGGTTGGCTCTAGGCCAGCTCCTGCAGCTGGGGATTTTGATGTGGATTTATGGGAGTTCTGTTTATGGGAGTCCTGGTTGCCACCTGACTCGGAGAGTGAAACTGGCTCACAAGCAGAAGCAGAAAGTGGGGGAGAAGAGGCAGACATGGGGATGGGTGCAGCCAGCCCACCAGCCAGTTCTCCAGCTAGGGAGTCCTCTGACTCAGAACTGGACGATATCATGGATGACGCAAATTTGGATCCCCGTGTGTGCAGGATTATGAGACAAAGGGATCAGTTGTACAGGCGTCAAAGGAGATAAGGGCGTACAGCTGTTCAGGGGATAATTATACTAAAGAGCCTACGATAAATAAGGGAGGTTGGGAGTGCTGAGGCGTGGGCGTTTATCCATTTGTGTGAGTGTTTGGAAGAAGATTTTGAGCAGCGTGGGGTTGCTTTCTGTTTTCAAGGACTCTGGTGAACTTTGCCATACTTCAGAGCAAGAAGAGCTGGGAGGAATTTGGTGTGTGAGAACTTTGGCTTTATAGCCTTGTCATTTACTCTTTTGTTTTGACACACACTCCAGCATCAAAGAAACAGTCAGCAGTACTTGGGAATTGTTTTACAAGACTTCATATAAAGTTGATTTATTTTTCTGGCTGGGTGTTTGAGAATGATTCTGAACTCATAGGCTAATTGCCATTAGCCCAGCATAACAGATAGATAGATAGATAGATAGATAGATAGATAGATAGATAGATAGATAGATAGATAGATGGATGGATGGAGGGACAGAGGGATAGATAGATAGATAGATAGATAGATAGATAGATAGATAGATAGATAGATAGATAGATAGACCAAAGAAAAGATAGAACTCCTAAAACTTCTGAAAACCTTTTTTTTTTGGGTGTGTGGCAGATGAAACAGTTGGTTCCCTGGAGATCCACACCCCTTCTGTGAAGGCCACGACGTTCTTAATGGTCCACTTGGAAAGCCAGTCTTATGTCACCAGCGGACTTCCAATGTCTAACGAGAGACACCTCGAAGCCGATAATGGTGAGTATGGAGGTGCCACCAAGACAAGGAGAACCTAGTTTAGCCCTTATACCAATGATGGAGAACCTTTTTTTCCTCGTAGGCATGTGCTATCACATGTGTGTGAGTGCCCACACCGATAATTCAAGGCCTTGGGAGGGCGAAAACACCTTCCCCTGGAGGCCTTCTGGAGGCCAGAAACGGCCTGTTTCCCAACTTCTGGTGGGCCCAGTAGGCTCGTGTTTTGCTCTCCCCAGCTGCAAAGGCTTCCCTGCACCTGGGGGAAGGTAAAAATGCCCTTCCCCATCCACCTGGCTCTCTGGAAGCCAAAAACACCATCCAGAGCCTCTGCGTGAGCCAAAAATCAGCTGGCCAGCACACACACGTGTGTTGGAGCTGAGCTACCAGTAATGGCTTGTGTGCCAGCAGATATGGCTCCGCGTGCCACCTGTGTCACCTGTGCCATAGGTTCACCATCACTGGCTTAGAACGATTGACCTCTCCAGGTTTCTAAGAGGTCAGTAAGGGGCGTGCATAAGTGCACTAGGGTGCCTTCCGCCCCCTGTCCAATTGTCTCTCTTATATATCTTATATCTTTTCTTCCATTCATGTATCTTTTCCTCTTTTCTTCATTGATGTATTTTATTTTCATATCTTTTCTTCTATCCTTTCCTTGGTATACAGTATATCACTACATGTTCATTCTCTCCAACCTTCATTTTGTATTGGACTGACTGACTAACTAACTAAATAAATAAATAAACAAATAAATAAATTCTCTCCCTTATATCTCCTGTATCTTTTCTTCTATTCCTATATCTCTTTTCTATTATTTCATTGATATATTTTATTCGTATATCTTCTCTTCTTTCTTTGATATATTTTACTACAAGTATATCCAATCTGCCTTCCATTGAGGACCTGGATACTGCACGAGTCAAAAAGAGGGCGGGTAAAATATTTACTGACCCCTCACATCCTGGACACAAATTGTTTCAACTCCTACCCTCAAAACGTCGCTACAGAGCACTGCACACCAAGACAACTAGACACAAGAACAGTTTTTCCCCGAATGTCATTACTCTACTAAACAAATAATTCCCTCAACAGTCAGACTTTCTACTAAATCTGCACTTCTATTCTACTAGTTTTTCTCATCATTCCTATCACCCATTTCCTCCCATGTTGACTGTATGACTATAACTTGTTGCGTATATCCTAATATTTTTATTAATATTGCTTCTTCATTGCTTATTTGACCCCTATGACAATCATTAAGTGTTGTACCACATGATTCTTGACAAATGTATATTTTATTTTATGTACGTTGAGAGCATATGCACCAAGACAAATTCCTTGTGTGTCCAATCACACTTGGCCAATAAAATTCTATTCTATTCTATTCTATTCTATTCTACTCTATAACCTTCATTGTGTATTGGAATAGATAGATAGATAGATAGATAGATAGATAGATAGATAGATAGATAGATAGATAAAAATAATAAAATAATAAAATAAAATAAATAAAATAAAATAAATAAAATAAAATGTGTTTACTCGGAGTTTACACAACATACCAAGCCACAAACAACAGCTTTGCCAACATCAGCAGGTTGTGCACAGTGAAATTTGAAATCCAGCAAACAACATGGTAGTGGGTGCGTTGTGTTTTGTAAGTTTGGCCTCAGTAGACAGAGATTCTCCCTGGGTCTCCATTGTGAAGTTCTCTGTTCCATTCTATCTTTTTCTCCCCAGAAACATATCCACCACATCAAAAGCACCAGGAGAACACTACTGGTCCCCCAAACCTAGGTAAGAAACCGGATATTAAAAGTAAGAGAGATGTTGCGATGGTTGCAGACATAGGAGGATTTTTTTTTAATTTAAAGGACCAATACTTTTGTAAGGGATCTTCTTGAGAACTTCCCTGTTCAACAGAAATCTATCTGGAAGATTCAGATATAGACATCGCTCTTTTTCTTTCCTCATAAACACACACCTCCACATTGTCAAGATCACAATTCAGAGATTCCTGTAATTTAAGATAATTTCAATAATTTAAGATAATTTCAATTAATAATTTAATTTAACTTAGGTCGTGTTTAATTTAATTTAAACACGACCTAAGCATAGCCCATAAAATTATCTGCTACAATATCCTTCCTTGTCAACAACTACTTCAGCTCCCACCACAACAACACACAACAGATACAAAACACTCTAAACTCGACTGCAGAAAATATGACTTTAGTAACTGAGAAGTTGATGCATCTCTGGCAGTTCTGTGTTAGCAAAAACTTTAGAAGAGAAGGATTTAGGGGTCGTGATTTCTGACAGTCTCAAAATGGGTCAACAGTGCAGTCAGGCAGTAGGGAAAGCAAGTAGGATGCTTGGCTGCATAGCTAGAGGTATAACAAGCAGGAAGAGGGAGATTGTGATGCCGCTGTATAGAGCACTGGTGAGACCCCGTTTGGAATAATACTGTGTCCAGTTCTGGAGACCTCACCTAGAAAAAGAGATGGATCAAATTGAACGGGTCCAAAGACGGGCTACAAGAATGGTGGAAGGTCTTAAGCATAAAACGTATCAGGAAAGACTTAATGAACTCAGTCTGTATAGTCTGGAGGACAGAAGGAAAACGGGGGACATGATAGAAACATTTAAATATGTTAAAGGGTTAAATAAGGTCCAGGAGGGAAGTGTTTTTAATAGGAAAGTGAACACAAGAACAAGGGGGCCCAATCTGAGGTTAGTTGGGGGAAAGATCAGAAGCAACATCAGAAAATATTATTTTACTGAAAGAGTAGTAGATGCTTGGAACAAACTTCCAGCAGACATGGTTGGTAATCCACAGAAACTGAATTGAAACCTGCCTGGGATAAACATATATCCATCCTAAGATAAAATACAGGAAATGGTACAAGGGTAGACTAGATGGACCATGAGGTCTTTTTCTGCCGTCAATCTTCTAGGTTTCTCTATTGTCCTCCATAGGTCCCATCTGGAGAACAACCCTGCTCGTCCTGAGCCCTCTGGCCTTCCTCCTGGGAATAATCATCCTGATGTTCAACATCCAATCCAAAAAGTAAGTGCTAGACTCGGGCTGTGTGGAGTTGGCAGGAAGTCTCGTTCTTTATCTATGGGATGTTTTTATGGCCACCATAACACAATTCAGGGTGTTGGTTATGACCTACAAAGCCTTCCATGGCTTAGGACCAGATGACCTGCGGGGCCGTCTTCTGCCTTCTCCAGGTCCCATCAGCCAAGCAATGTCACCTGGCAGGGCTACGGGTAACTGTGGCGACTCTGGTCCTATGGAACCCGCCCCGAGTCTGCGGAGAGGGGCGGCATACAAATCTAATAAATTATTATTATTATTATTATTATTATTATTATTATTATTATTATTATTATTATTAACTTCCCCCAGAGATTTATATGACCCCTCACCCTTTTATTTATTGGATTTGTATGCCGCCTCTCTCCACAGACTCGGCTTTAAAAGGCTTTAAAAACTCTAGAAAAAGGGCAGAGAAGAGCCACAAAGAGGATGAGGGGACTGGAGGCTAAAACATATGAAGAACAGTTGCAGGAACTAGGCATGGGTAGTTTGATGAAAAGAAGGACCAGGGGAGACATGATAGCAGTCTTTCAATATCTCAGGGGTTGCCACAAACAAGAAGGAGTCACACTATTCTCCAAAGCACCTGTGGGTAGAACAAGAAGCAATGGGTGGAAACTAAACAAGGAGAGAAGCAACTTAGAACTAATTAACCAGTGAAACAGCTTGCCTCCAGAATTTGTGAATGCCCCAACACTGGAAGTTTTTAAGAAGATGTTGGATAACCATTTGTCTGAAGTGGTGTAGAGTTTCCTGCCTAGGCAGGGGGTTGGACTAGAAGACCTCCAAGGTCCCTTCCAACTCTGTTGTTGTTGTTGTTAAAAACATGGCTCTGCCGGCAGGCTTGGGGCCATTGAGTGTTACACTCTGCTCCAGCCAGTAGCTATGAATGTATGAAACATGAATGTTTATTTTGGGGGGTTTTATATTATATTTTTATAGTTGTATTCAGTTGTGTCTTTTATTCCTTTAAGCTGCCCCGAATCCACCTGGAGAAGAGCAACCTATAGATATGATTGATTGATTGATTGGACTTTTATGCCACCCCTCTCCAAGGGGACAATATATAACATCCTAAATCCAATTAATGTAAATGAATAATCTAAAAACCCCAAAACCATAAAAAGAGAGAGATTCCCATTCAATCAACTTTCTCTCAACACATCCATCGGCCAGGGGGCAGGAATCTAGTGACCCCAAGCCTGGTGACATAAATGAGTCTTGAGACTCTTGTGGAAGGCGAGGAGGGTGGGGGCAGTGCGAATTTCTGGGAGGAGCTGATTCCACAGGGCCAGGGCTGCCACAGAGAAGGCTCTTTCCCTGGGTCCCGCCAAATGACATTGTCTGGTTGACGGGACCTGGAGAAGGCCAACTCTGTGGGACCTGATCAGACGCTGGGATTCATGCGGCAGAAGGTGGTCCCATAAGTAATCTGGTCCAGTGCCATAGGTCATAACCAACACATTGATTGATTGATTGATTGATTGATTGATTGGTTGGTTGGTTGGTTGGTTGGTTGGTTGGTTGGTTGGTTGGTTGGTTGGTTGGTTGGTTGGTTGAGTGAATGAATGAATGAATGAATGAATGAATGAATGAATAAGTGAACTGTTGGACAATATTACTCGGTTTGTCATGTAGATGGTTGAGTGGTTCAGGGTGGGGAATTTGTAGTGGGTAGGACATTTATTCTATTTTTTATTCTATTTTAAATTTACCTATTCTGATTTTATGTATGGTGGGACTGGTCTCTGGGTGTCACACGACTTTTGTTGCCAATGACAATTCATTGTTTTTGACAATGACAATAAATTTATTATTATTATTAAAAATAAACCCCGTGTGACTCAAGAGGTCTTGTCCTTCTGGCCACAGGAAGAAGAAGCAGCAGCTGTTAGCTTTGAAGAGCCGGCAGATGAGCTCTGAGGAATGTCAACCATCTTCCCCAGGAATGGTCAGCCCCACCTCCAAGGGGGAGATGACCCCTGTCTCTGCTTCCCCTTCGCTCAAGCACGGGGAGATCTTAATCGAATGGAAAGATGGCACCACCACCTCCCTCTTTGACCATTTATACTAATTCTACCTACTCTGTCTCCTTCTGGCCGAACCTCTCGAAATCCAGTTCTTCCTTACAGAGTGTTTTTTGCTCACGCTTGAAGCTTCCACGGCCTTTTTTCCGGGGCCGATGATGTAGTGGACTAACACTTTCACTAAAAAAAGAGAAAACAAAGGAGACACGGTGGCAGTCATGGGGTCCTCCCTCCACACGTGGGGACAGACGCTGTCCAGGTAGCAGAAATGGCCCAGGAACAGCATGACTGTTCTGTCGTGGTAGACTCCTCCCAAAAATTCACAGGAGGGCTTGGTTTAAGTGTATTTTCATTACAAAGAACATTGTTTTGAATTTTCAAACGTGTGTGTGTGTGAAATTTGTACCTGTGAATCTTTGGGAGGAGTCTACCTGAGAACCCAACAGAACACCTGCGATTTAGTTAAGGCAGCAGTTGTAGATGACGTCATACCAAACGGCTAAGCCGTGGAGAAATATCGGTAGCCGAGGAAGCAAGTTGTTGCCACAGTTATGCTCATTTTTGCTTGACTCTGCCAACCAGCACGATCCTTTTTTTTAACACGATTTTGCCCTGACTTTTAAACAATTTAATACAGTTTGCTTTCCCCCCCACTGATTTATTCCATTTTTTTCACGAATTCCCTGATAATTCCCTGATGTTTCCTGAACCACCGATTTCTTTGATAGTTTCCTGATTTCCCTATTTTCCAGGTTTGCTGGATATTGACAAAATTGAATGGGTCCAAAGACAGGCTACAAGAATGGTGGAAGGTCTTAAGCATAAAACGTATCAGGACAGACTTCATGAACTCAACCTGTATAGTCTGGAGGACAGAAGGGAAAGGGGGGACATGATCAAAACATTTAAATATGTTAAAGGGTTAAATAAGGTCCAGGAGGGAAGTGTTTTTAATAGGAAAGTGAACACAAGAACAAGGGGACACAATCTGAAGTTAGTTGGGGGAAAGATAAACGCAACATGAGAAAATATTATTTTACTGAAAGAGTAGTAGATGCTTGGAACAAACTTCCAGCAGACGTGGTAGATCAATCCACAGTAACTGAATTTAAATATGCCTGGGATAAACATATATCCATCCTAAGATAAAATACAGAAAATAGTATAAGGGGGCAAACTAGATGGACCATGAGGTCTTTTTCTGCCGTCAGACTTCTATGTTTCTATGTTTCTAGGACACCCTGGATGGATTAAAAATCCCTTTTGACATTTAACCATTTGATGCTATGAATTATTGAACAATATATCTCGAATTTATACCTTCCGGCTGTGAGTGCATGGGCTTTAATTCCCGCTGGCTTCTAGCCTAGACGGAGCACTTGGAATTCTGGGATTTGAACCCCACCCATCTTTAAGGGGCCAAAGCTAAGACTTGAAAGAACAGCAGGGCGAACATCTGCATCAACATTCCTGCATCCCACGAAAGGACATTTATTCTTTGGAAGAGAGAAAGCAATGGGCCTCTCGGAGGGTGCTCTGCATGTCCTCGTATCCCGCAAGTCTGCAGGCCTCAGTGAGGCTCAGCCAACGGAAGGCCTGGTGCTCGGCAGAGAGCTTGATCTCCGTGTCTCGGTCCTTCAGCTCGGCCAGCCAATAGACCACGGTTTTGGGTTGGCCTTGGACCACGTAATTCAGTTCCTTCTTAAAGCCTTCCAAAACGGTGAAGTGGGCGGAGGCCAGGCCAGCCTCTTCCTGGGTCTCTCGCAGAGCTGTGCTGAGGTCATCTTCCCCGGGGTCAACATGCCCTGGCGAGAGAAGATGGAAGCAGGGGGTTCAAAACAAGGCCCCTCCCCTCCCTGGGAAACTCTAGAGAGGGGAGTTCTCCAACATGGCAGGACGGGTGGACTACAACTCCCAGAATTCCCCTAGCCAGGAAGCTTTCTTGATACGCTGGGCGACTTTGGGTCAATGACTAGGAGTTGGAGAGTTCTAGTCCCAACTTTGGCACAAAAGCCACCTGGGGGATTTTGGGCCAATCACTAGGAGATGGAGAGTTCTAGTCCCACCTTAGATATGAAAGCTACCTGGGGGATTTTGGGCCAATCACTAGGAGATGGAGAGTTCTAGTCCCGTCTTAGACAGGAAAGCCACCTGGGAGATTTGGGTCAATCACTGGGAGATGGAGAGTTCTAGTCCCGCCTTAGACATGAAAGCCACCTGGAAGATTTTGGGTCAATCACTGGGAGATGGAGAGTTCTAGTCCCACCTTAGATATGAAAGTTACCTGGGAGATTTTGGGTCAATGACTAGGAGACAGAGAGTTCTAGTCTCACCTTAGACATGAAAGCCACCTGGGAGATTTTAGGCCTATCGCTAGGAGATGGAGAGTTCTAGTCCCGCCTTAGACATGAAAGCCACCTGGGGGATTTTGGGTCAATCACTGGGAGATGGAGAGTTCTAGTCCCGCCTTAGACACGAAAGCCACCTAGGGGATTTTGGGCCAATCGCTAGGAGAGGGTGACTTCTAGTCCCAACTTTGGGCCAGCATCTTTTTCTAAGCCCACCTCCCTGGGTAGGAGAAGGAAAGAATATGATGTATGTTTGCCCCCTTTAGCTACCTATAAAATTCAATTCAATTTATTAGATTTGTATGCCGCCCCTCTCCGAACACTCGGGTCGGCTCACAACAATAATAAAAACAATATTCCAGTGAAAACAAATCTAATATTAAAATGCACATAAAACCCTATCATATTCAGCAAAAAAACATGTGACATATATATATATATATATATATATATATATATATATATATATATATATATATATATATGTTAAATGTTTATAGCTGGAATTTTTAAAATTAAGGGAGACCAGGATAGATCTATTTCGGCCTTATTAGGCCTCATCAGCTGGCCACACCCATTCTTTTACTGGGATTCGATCTGGGAAGCTTCTGCATTGTAAAGCAGAGAGCTAGCAATTAGACCCATCCGATCTGAATCCATCCAGCTTTGTACCAGGGAGGGGTATATGTTTTTTCTTATGTCGGATGACCCTGGTATATTTTTAAGGAACGTCACAGCTCCTTTTTTTTTTTTTTTTTTTTTGCCTATAGGCCCAGCCTAGGGCCACTGCAAGGCAGTAATATATTTATAGCCGACAAACTATATTTTGTATGTGTTAAATGTTTATAGCTGGAATTTTTAAAATTAAGGGAGACCAGACATATATATATATATATATATATATATGTCACATGTTTTTTTGCTGAATTTGAAAATTAAGGGAGACTAGGATAGATCTATTTCGGCCTTATTTTGGCCTCATCAGCTAGCCATACCCACTGGGACTTGAACCTGCAACCTTTGCCTTGTAAGGCAGAGAATTATCCTCTGGGCTACAGTATCCAATCCCTTCAGCTCTGCACCAGGGAAGGGTTACATATTTTTGTGTCGAATCACCCTGGTGTATTGAAGGAACATCACAGCTCCTTATTTGCCTCTCGGCCCAACCCAGGGGCATTTCCAAGGCAGTTAATTTTATTGATAGCCGACAATTCTATCTGTATGTGTCACATGTTTTTTTTGCTGAATTTGAAAATTAATAAAATCTAATAAATGATTAAAGTTGAAGAAAGTAGAATCCATCTCCAGAGCTGATGCCCAACATGCAGCTCAGGGTTTTTCAATCTTTAAGATGGGGGAGGGACTTCAACTCCCAGAATTCCCCCAGCCAGCATGCTTTCCTGATTGGCTGATTTCGCCCCAAGAACATTTCAGTGGCTTCATATCCAATAAAACCCCCCGCAGGACTCTCCTCCAGGCAGCAGGGGGAGTAACATACCTTTTGGGGGTGTCCAGTGATGGGTGCCGTAGGAGGTTTGCAGGAGGAGGTACTCAATGGGGCCATCAGTAGCTGCAGGAGCACCTGCTTTGGGTAACCTCCTGAAGATAACCAAGCCACATGCTCTTAAGCTCATGTTGGTCCTGACCCAAAAAGGAACAGACAGAAGCAGTGTTAGCAGATGAGAAGCTCTGCACAATCCAGGTGCAGTTAAAGGCAAGAAACAGACCTGAAGTCACCAAAGACGTTTCACAAGCCTGAGCATTGATGATGATGTTCCCTCGTTGGGTCATGAAACGTCCTGCAAGACAACTACAAAGGAAGCTGTCAAAGTCCCTGATGAAGACAATGTCTTCAAAGAGGCTAAGAGCAATGCAGCCGTGTAGGATCACTCACGAAGGCGAATCCTAGAAAGAAGAAGACTTGGACACATTTTCTCTCTGGGTGAAGTGGCACAGTATGGAGCCGTGTACCTCTTTTTATTTGGGAACATAAGGAAATGGGGATAATTACACATACATGTCAAGTGATACACAAACATCCATGGGTGTCAACAGACTCAAACTCAACCCGGATAAGACGGAGTGGCTGTGGGTTTTGCCTCCCAAGGACAATTCCATCTCTCCATCCATCACCCTGGGGGGGAATTATTGACCCCCTCAGAGAGGGTCCGCAACTTGGGCGTCCTCCTCGATGCACAGCTCACATTAGAGAAACATCTTTCAGCTGTGGCGAGGGGGGTGTTTGCCCAGGTTCGCCTGGTGCACCAGTTGCGGCCCTAGCTGGACCGGGACTCACTGCTCACAGTCACTCATGCCCTCATTACCTCGAGGCTCGACTACTGTAACGCTCTCCACATTGAGAGCACTTTGAAAAGTGTTCGTAAACTTCAGATCATGCAGAACGCAGCTGCGAGAGCAATCATGGGCTTTCCCAGATATGCCCATGTTACAACAACACTCCGCAGTCTGCATTGGTTGCCGATCAGTTTCCGGTCACAATTCAAAGTGTTGGTTATGACCTATAAAGCCCTTCATGGCACCGGACCAGAATATCTCCGGGACTGCCTTCTGCTGCACGAATCCCAGCGACTGATTAGGTCCCACAGAGTTGGCCTTCTCCAGGTCCCGTCGACTAAACAATGTCGTTTGGCGGGCCCCAGGGGAAGAGCCTTCTCTGTGGCAACCCCGACTCTCTGGAACCAGCTCCCCCCAGAGATTAGAACTGCTGGGGGATTCTGGGAGTTGAAGTCCAGATATCTTCAAGTTGTCAAGGTTGGGAAACACTGCCTTAGGGGGACCACACTTCAAAATGGTCTCGAACCCGGATCTACTGATGCCCTGTTTAAACTCCTATGCCACTACGGTTTGTTTGGTCCTTTGTTCAATTTCTAGGCCGCCCTTCTCCTGAGACTCAGGGTGGCTTACAACATAATAATACAAAACAATAAGAGAAATTGAAGTTAATGTTAATTGAAACAATGTCTTCTAGCAGGGCACAAGGGAAGAGCCTTCTCTGTGGCGGCCCCGACCCTCTGGAACCAACTCCCTCTGGAGATCAGGACTGCCCCTACCTTCCTTGCCTTTCGCAAACTTCTAAAAACCCTCTCTGCCGTCAGGCATGGGGAAATTGATTCCCCCGGGCCGTTTCATTTTATGTATGGTTTGTTTGGGATGCATGACTGTTATTATAATAAGGGTTTTAAACTGTCCTTTTTTAACCATTAGATTTGTACTATGGTATTGTTGTTGTAAGCCGCTCCGAGTCTCCGGAGAGGGGAGGCATACAAATCAAATAATAATAATAATAATAATAATAATAATAATAATAATAATAATAATGGCATCGAGCCACAATATCTCAGAGACCGCCTTCTGCTGCACAAATCCCAGTGACCGGTTAGGTCCCACAGAGTGGGCCTTCTCCGGGTCCCATCAACTAAACAATGTCGTCTGGCGGGGGCCAGGGGAAGAGCCTTCTCTGTGGCGGCCCCGACCCTCTGGAACCAGCTCCCCCCGGAATTTAGAACTGCTCCCACCAATGTTCCCTCTAATATTTTTTTGGTGTGGGCAGAAAAGTATAGTGTCTGAGCAACAGTCCCTTTGGGACTGGGCGGCATGGAAAAACAAACAAACAAACAAACAAATAAATAAGAAAAAAATTCCCTTTTTTAATTAAAAGAAATTAATAATAAAACAAAACCAAAATCTATTACTATTATTATCTTCTCTTTTTCTATCCCTGTCTCCTCCCCCCCTTGTGTGTGTATGTGTGTGTGTGTATGTGAACTCTTGAACCATTTCCAATTAGAGGTGAGCTATTGAAATGGTTCAAGAGTTCACACACACACACACACACACACACACACACAAACGGCTGGGGTTTTTTTTCTCTGTTATTATTTGGGTGCTTTTTACCATATGCTTTAAATCAAGAGTCATTTCTCTCGCTTTCTCTCTCCCCCTCTTCCTCTCTCTCTCTCTCTTTCTCTCTCTCTCTCTCTTTCTCTCTCTCTATTGCTTTCTTTCTCTCTCACTTTCTTTTTTTCTATCTCTCATGCTTTCTTTCTCTTCTCTCTCTTGCTATCTCTCTCTCCCCCCCTTTCATCTCTCTCTTTCTCTCTTGTTTTCTTTCTCTCTCTCTATTGCTTTCTTTCTCTTCTCTCTCTTGCTATCTCTCTCTCCCCCCCCCCTTTCTCTCTCTCTTAGCAGCGGCATTGGGCAGTAGCCGTGGGGCAGCATCAGGGTGGTCAACTGTGAGGCGGAGCTCCGGAACGGAGGCACCGACGGCAAGGGGGCTGCGACTCCAAGAGCGCTTTCTCCAAGCACTTCGGGAACGCCTGCCCTGCCTCTACTGCAGCCCCCTTGCTGGAAGTCTGGGACGAAAGCACTCCCAGCGAAGGGGCTGCGAGAGGGGCGGCCGCCACTGCCGCGAGAGAAATCGCGCCCCAAGGCAGGAGGCGGCGGAGGAGAGGGGGCGGATCGGGCGGGCGGGGGGCAGGGCCAAGAAGCCAGGGGCATGTTTGGCCGGAGGCACCGTGGGGAGGCAGGGGCAGCCGCAGCTCCCTTTCCTCCTACTGCCGCACCTCCCCGCCCCTGCCCCCCCCCCGCGGGCTGGCAAGGGGATGGGGAGCGTGCACCCATGGAAAAGGGCGCGTTGGGGGTATTTTGGAGCATGCACGCGTGCACGCGCACAGCTTACAGCGAACAGTGGCCCCCCACCCTCCTTACCTTTCGTAAACTCCTTAAAACCACCTCTGCCGCCAGGCATGGGGGAACTGAGACATTTCCCCTGGGCCTATACACTTTATGTATGGTATGTTTGTGTTTCTGTTTCTTTTTAAATAAGGGGTTTTTAGTGACTTTTAATTATTAGATTTGTTATATATTGTGCTATTACTGTTGTGAGCCGCCCCGAGTCTATGGAGAGGGGCTGCATACAAATCTAATAAATAATTTGTCTTTGGTGCAGATGCTCTCAGCGTACATAAAAGAAAAAGAGACATTTGTCAAGAATCATGTGGCACAAAGCTTAATGATTGTCCTAGGGGTCAAATAAGCAATGAAGAAACAATCAATATGAATAAAAATCTTAGGATACAACCAACAAGTTGTTAATGACTCGACTGCAGAAAATACGACTTCAGCAACAGAGGGATCAATGCCTGGAATGCACTACCTGACTCTGTGGTTTCTTCCCCAAATCCCAAAAACTTCAACCTTGGGCTGTCCACAGTTGACCTCTCCCCGTTTCTAACAGGTCTGTAAGGGACGTGCATAAGCGCACCATCCTGCCTACTGTCTTATTGTCCTGTTTTATCATTCCTTTTTATTTATGTTATGTTTATACAAACTACTACTATCCTATACATGTTTGAAAAATAAAATAAAATAAATAAATAAAATGTTTAGAATATCTCCAGGACCGCCTTCTGCCGCACGAATCCCAGTGACCAGTTAGGTCCCACAGAGTTGGCCTTCTCCGGGTCCCGTCGAATAAACAATGTCGTTTGGCGGGACCCAGGGGAAGAGCCTTCTCTGTGGCGGCCCCGACCCTCTGGAACCAGCTCCCCCTGGAGATCAGCACTGCCCCCACCCTCCTTGCCTTTCCTAAAGTTCTTAAGACCCATCTCTGCCGTCAGGCATGGGGGAACTGAGACATCTCCCCCGGGCCTATACAGTTTATACATGGTATGTTTGTGTGTTTACTTGCTTTTAATAATGGGGTTTTTAGTGTTTTTTAAATTATTAGATTTGTTCTTACATTGTCTTTGTTATTGTTGTGAGCCGCCCCGAGTCTATGGAGAGGGGCGGCATACAAATCTAATAAATAATAATAATAATAATAATAATAATAATAATAATAATAATAATAATAATAATAATTTATTTAATTAGACTTCAATGCCGCTCAATAACTTGATACAACATGTGCTTTGCTGCAATTTTTGCAAGCAAAATAATATGAAGCTCCAAAGTCAAAATTAAATTTTCATGGGATCTACAGTCATG
This sequence comes from Erythrolamprus reginae, assembly GCF_031021105.1. Taxonomy (NCBI): domain Eukaryota; kingdom Metazoa; phylum Chordata; class Lepidosauria; order Squamata; family Dipsadidae; genus Erythrolamprus; species Erythrolamprus reginae. The sequence goes on from NC_091951.1 coordinate 352,523,474, forward strand.
CTGTAACATTCAAATTTAAATGCATGACATTCATGTATGGTCACATTTTTATAATCATCTATTAATAAGGCACACAATTTCCTTCCTCATAGTCTCTGGCTCAAGTGTTTGCAGTGTTTTGCAAACGTTGCAATTTTTCCTTTGCTGCAATTCTACCGGTAACAGCAAATAGCAAATAATATTATTAATAGTTAATATTATTATTAATAATAGTAATAACCGCATGTGATTGCAATCAGGTGCACTAATCAATGCACAATTTATAGGGAGCTCAGCTGAACGAAGGCCATTAGGCGGGTTGGAGACACACACACACACACCCTTACAGGCTGTGCTCCTAACCAAACACAACTACAAGCCCGGCGGACCCCAGTGAAAACCACCCGCGGCAGCAGTTCGGCATACCTGGTCCGAGAAATTCCGCTCAAAAAACACGAAAGAATAGATTTCGGACAGCTGGACTTCAACTCCCATAATCCCACAGTCCTGTGGGTCTAGGATGACGTTAGATGTCAAATTGTGAGAGTTGAAGTTCAGCAGTTCGGAGCTATCGTATTGGGCAACCCGGCAGTATTGATAATTGTATTTTTTAATTGGTTTTCATTCTTGTCAATCTTAATACGTTCAGCCTCCTCGACCAATCACAACAATGCTGTCACCTATGACTACAACCGATGCTTCCTGCTTTTACACCCGCTGAGGAGACTCCATCCATTCAGCGAGCGACAATGATAGAGGGCGTGGCCAACATGGAGGTTTAGAATTATGATTGGCTTTAGTTGTTTGACAGAATGGGGAGAAGACCACTAGAAAGATAGACTTTTAAAGATGATCTCTGCAGCTGCTGCCGCTTTCTGTAGGTCGTTTTCCCGCTTCTTTTTTCCTCCTTCTTTTTGATTGGATAATATAGGCCGCACCTACTTCTTCCTCCAGCGTTGTTATTGGACGGCTGCGCTGACGTAACGGCGCGCCAAAGCGGCGCGAGGGTTTGAAGGCAGGCTTGGTCGCGTCGTCATGGAAACGCGGCCTCGCCGGTTCTTTTCTCACCGCGGTTCGGAAGAAGAGAAGCTCCGGGGGTTTCGCGGAAGCTTCGCCGCGGGAGACAATCAGACCGAGGAAGAGTTCACCGGGAGAAAAGCTAAGGAAGGAGCCGTCCCGGTAAGAACGGTGGCGGGGTTCCTCGCCGATTCAGGACTAGGCCCTGTTGCCATGGCAACAGGCGCGCAGTTTAGAGCTGAGGCATTATTATTATTATTAGTAGTAGTAGTAGTAGTAGTAGTAAGAGGAGTAGGCGTAGTAGTAATAATAATAATAATAATAATAATAATAATATAAACCAATGAATTAAAGTAGAAACTGTGACCATTTAAAAGCGATGCTTTACTTTGGCCAGACCGTGTTTTAATCTACAGGTAGTCCTCATCTTATGACCACAATCAAGCCCGACATATCTGACGTTAAGTGAGACTTTTGCTAAGTGTACTTGACCCATTTTATGACTTCTTTTTCCGCAGTTGTTAAGTGAGGTTGATGTTAGCGACCTGGTTGTTAAGTGAATCTGGCTTCCCCATTGTTCATCGCCGATGATGTAAAACTTTTCAACACCACTGATAACACAGCTTCTCTCCAGAAAGACCTTGACTTTGTGTCAGAATGGTCCAACATCTGGCAACTCCAAATCTCAACCAAAAAATGCTCTGTCCTGCATATTGGCAAAAAGAATCTGGACACCAAATACAAGACCTTACACTCCGTAAAAGACCTTGGAATACTCATATCAAATGACCTAAGTGCCAAAGCCCACTGCAACAACATCACCCAAAAGGCTTCAAGAGTTGTTAACCTAATTCTATGTAGCTTCTCACACTACTAACCAGAGCATACAAAACGTTCGCCAGACCAACCCTTGAATACAGCTCATCTGTGTGGTACCCATGCCGCATTTCGGACATAAATACATTAGAAAGTGTCCAGAAGAGCCCTCCACTCCTCTGCTCGCAACAGAATATCTTACGCAAGACTTGAAATTCTAGGTTTAGAAAGCTTAGAATTACGTTGTCTTTAACATGACCTAAGCATACCTCTTAAAATCATCTGCTATAATGTCCTTTCTGTCAATAACTACAACAATACACAAGCACACAACACATACAAACTCCAAGTAAACCACTTCAAACTTGACTGTAGAAAATATGACTTCAGCAAATGAGTAGTTAATGCCTGGAACACACTAATTGACTCTAGTTTTGTCACCAGAGCCCCAAACTTTTACCTTTAGTCTATCCATTGTTGACCTCACCTGATTCCTAAGAGGTCAGTAAAGGTGTGGGCATAAGTGCATCAGTGTGCCTACTGTCCCTGTCCTAAAGTTTCCCTCTTATTAGTGCCTATCTCATGTATATAAACAGTGTTATCTCTATGTATACTACGAATACGCATTTGACAAAATAAATAAAAGCATTATATTTTATAGTCTCTCGATGCCCTCCTATCAGTTACAGTCACCGATCACAGCTAATTTGTAACGCCTTAGAGACAACAGCATCTCTGACATATTCATCAACACCTCCCCATAAAATATTTTGCAAGCATAGCTCTTCTCTCTATTGCCTTGGCATTAAGAAATGTCCCTTTTGGCTGGATGCCTTTCTAAGTAACAAAAGAATATCATTCATTCATTCATTCATTCATTTATTTATTTATTTATTGTTAGAGTTGGAAGGGACCATGTGGGTCATCAAGTCCAACCCCCTGCCCAAGCAGGAACCCTATAGCATCCCAGCCAAATGGCAGTCCAATTTCCTCTTTAAAATGTCCAGAGTATTGGAGTTCACAATGTCTGCTGGTAGGTTGTTCCACTGGTTGATCGTTCTGACCGTCCTTATTTCCAGGTTGAATCTCTCCTTGGTCAGCTTCCAGCCGTTGTTCCTCGTCCGGCCCTCTGGTTCCCTGGAGAATAAAGTGATCCCCTCTTCTTTGTGGCAACCCCTCGTATACCTGTAGACTGCTATCATGTCCGCTCTGCCCCTCTTTTTCTCTAGGCTATCCATGCCCAGTTCCCGCAGTCTCTCTTCGTAAGTCTTGGTTTCTAGACCCCTGATCATTTTGGTTGCTCTTTTCTGCACCTTCTCCAGAGTTTCAATGTCTTTTTTGAAGTGTGGTGACCAGAACTGAACACAGTACTCCAGGTGTGGTCTGACCAGGGCGTAGTAGAGTGTTCAGCATGTATTTTCTCCAACTATCTTAAATCAACTAACGTTTAACAAGTTCAAACTGGACATGATCCTGCAGTTCTTCCAGTCCAAACCACCCCCCACCCCCCGCTCAAGCAGAATTCAGTCTTCTACATTATATAAATTTCTATATACTATTTTATTTTTTAATTTTCTCATATCCTAGAAATGGACTACTGGACTCTCTGCTGACAGGAAAGAATTTACTATTTTCATCTTCCTGGGATAACCCAGTCTTGTTTTACTCGGGCACCAGGAAAATGAGAGGCTTCCAGATCTCCCCCCCCCCATCAGCTGTTACTTTAAAGCAGATGCTCCCTCTCACTTGTGGGGCAGAGGCTTCTCCAATGAGATCATCGGGCTAAGATTAGCATGGAAGAATCAGCAGGAAATTGATGAGGTTCAGTTGCTTTTACAGATGCACCTTGTCTTAAGACCACAGCTGAGGCCAAAATTTCTGTTGCTAAGCGAGACATTTTGTTTGTTTGTTCGTTTGTTTGTTTATTTATTTATTTATTTATTAAATTTGTATGCCTCCCCTCTCTGTAGACTAGGGGCGGCTCACAGCAGTGATAGAAACAATGTACAATACAAATCTAATAATACGAAGTTAAAAGCCCATAATTTAAAAAACATGCACACAACACACCATACATAAATTATATAGGCCTGGGGTAGATATTTCAATTCCCCCATGCCTGATGGCAGAGGTGGGTTTTGAGAGGTTTACGAAAGGCAAAGAGGGTGGGGGCAATTCTGATCTCTGGGGGGAGTTGGTTCCAGAGGGCCGGAGCCGCCACAGAGAAGGCTCTTCCCCTGGGTCCCGCCAAATGACATTGTTTAGTCGACGGGACCCGGAGAAGGCCAACATTTGTTTAATCGGTGAAATAAGTTTTGGCCCCATTTTACAACTTCCTTCATTACACTGAATCATTGCAGTTCTTAAATTAGTAACCTGATTGTTAAGTGAAGCTGACTTCCCCATTGACTTTACTTGTCAGAAGGTCTTAAAAGGAGACCAACTGGCCTTGGGACATAGCAATGGTCATAAGTATGAACCAGTTGCCAAGCGTCTGAATTTTGATCACGTTACCACGGAGATTCTGCTACGGTCGTAATTATGAAAACTGTCATAACTCACAATTTTCAGTGCCATTGTAACTTTGAACAGTCACTACACCTTGCAACGCCTTGCTCTCTTCATGCTTGAAAGACGGCGTTGAAGGGGTGACTTGATCGAAGTGTATAAAATCATGCATGGGATAGAAAAGGTGGATAGAGAAAAATTATTTTCTCTATCACACAATAGTAGGACAAGGGGACCCTCTCTAAAGCTCACAGGTGAGAAAGAGAGGACAAATCAAGGGAAATATTTCTTCACCCAGAGGATCATTGGTTTATGGAATTCACTTCCAGAAGAGGCCATGACAGCTGTCAGCTTTGATAGCTTCAGGGCAGGATGAGACAGATTCATGGATGACAAGTGTATCGGTGATTATTGAAATGGATGTCCATGTGCCGCCTCTATGTTGGTTGAGGCAGGCAGGATTCCCTTGAGTACCATTTGTTGGGGGTCCAGGGAAAGGGAGGGTCTTGCCTTCTCTTTCTGCTCAAGATCCCCAAGGACAATTGGGCCACTGTATGACACAGAATGCTGGACTCGATGGGCTTTGGCCTGATTCAGCATCGCTCTTCTTATGTTCTTATGTTCTTACTAAACGAATGGATGTAAGTCGAGGACTACTTGTACTGGTCTAACTGGAAAGCTGTTTGTTTTTTTCTCCCTCCCAATTATTGGAAACTTGTTAAAATGAGGTTATTTTCTGGATACTTTATTGTCCCCTAAGCATTAGGCACAAAATTCAGTTTTGGTAGCCCCAGTGCAAAAAGGATGTTGAGACTCTAGAAAAAGTGCAGAGAAGAGCGACAAAGATGATTAGGGGACTGGAGGCTAAAACATATGAAGAACAGTTGCAGGAATTGGGCATGGCTAGTTTAATGAAAAAAAGGACCGTTGGGGTGGGGGGGGCATGATAGCAGTCTTCCAATATCTCAGGGGTTGCCACAAAGAAGAAGGAATCAACCTATTCTCCAAAGCACCTGAGGGGAAAACAAGAAGCAATGGTGGAAACTAAACAAGGAGAGAAGCAACTTAGAACTAAGGAGAAATTTCCTGAAATAAGAATGGTTGATCCGTGGAACAGCTTGCCTCCGGAAGTTGTGAATGCTCCAACACTGGAAGTTTTTAAACAGATGTTAGATAACCATCTGTCTGAAGTAGTGTAGGGTTTCCTGCCTAAGCAGGAGGTTGGACTAGAAGACATCAAGGCCCCTTCCAATTCTGTCGTTGTTATTATTATTAAAATTGAGAAGGGAAATATACAGACAGTCCTTGACTTACAAAGGTTCATTTAGTGAACATTTGACATTACAATAGCACTGGAAAAAAAATACATACGATCTTTTTTCACACATATGGCCACTGCGGTGTTCCCAGAGTCACATGATCAAAATTCAGAGGCTTGGCAACTGACTCCCATTTATGACAGGTGCAGTCTCCTGGGGTCGTAAATCGAGGACTCCTGGTCATAGTTACCTCTAAGGTGAGCAGTGAGCAATCGCTCACTTAAAAATCATCATCAACTCAGAGTTTTCCAAACCTGCCCAGAAGCTGAGAGGGAAGGAGTGAGAGGGAAGGAGAGAGAGAGGAAGAGAGGAAGAGAGAGAAACAGATAGAAAAAAGAGAGGAAGGAAAAGAATGGGAGTAAGGAAGAGAGAAAGAAAATCAAAATCTAGTTTGAAATTAGCTCAACTATTTAAGTGGCATTTTCATATTGATAGAGTTGCCCTATTATGAGCTCACTGTTATAGACACACAGTACAGTATTTTATTTTGAAATTCTCTGAGGCAAAACAAGGTGGGTTTTTTGTTTGTTTGTTTGTTTGTTTATTTGTTTAATTACTTACTTACTTACTTACTTACTTATTATTTCTGTGCCGCCCAGTCCCGAAGGGACTGCCGCTCAGACACTATACTTTTCTGCCCACCCCCCAAAAAAATTAGAGGGAACACTGCTCCTGGTGGTCCCATTTTGAAGACTGCGATGGAATTATTTCCTTTGAACAAGGCAAGGTTGGTTCCTAGGAGCCCCAGTATCGGTTTTCATTGAGAAAAAGACTGAGATGACAACAGCTGCTATGCACGATGGAAGTAGAATTTAAATCTGGATGCAAAATTCCTCCCCACACCACCCTCCAACCCAGATTCCCCTCCCGGTTGCTTACTTAATCCTAAAAGAAATTTCTTGGAGCTTTAGAATAGCTAAGGACTCAAATCATTCTTACCAGGCCTCAATGATGTGACTATAATGCTATTTTTTGAAAAAGGGAACAGCATGGAGCCATGTTTAAAATCTTTGTATCGTTGTGGCTGTTCTGTCCCAACAATGAGCCCTTCAAGAAAAACACACACACACACACACACAGAGATTTTAATCATATAATTCTAATATTTATAAAGCAGAGGAATTTTTAAAATGCAGCGACAAGCAAGGAGTGTCTTTTCTGTGCAATTCTGTGTAATTATCATCCGAGAACAGATATCCAGTTCATAGCTATGTCTCCTTTGATCTCACATTATCAATGACTCACTTTGAGTTGGCAGGCAGCCTGAGGATAAGAAGTTTCTTCTTCTGGGTTGGTAATTTCATTCTAATAAACTAATTAGTTCCACATCTAACTCCGACCATCCATCACTCATATTATACAGTTGACTTCTGCACTCGCTCGTCTTAAGACTAACCCTTACATAGCCAGAAAATGTCCTGATTTTTCTAGAGAGCTATTCATGCATAGACCTCTTCCTGTTCAGCCATTCCTGTCTGCTGATACCCCTGTGCGCTCTTGCATCGAGCTCTTTCTCTTCTCCAGAGTTACTCATGGGAACCTCTGGAGGTGCAAGAGGCCCTGGTTGGCTTTCAGCCTTTGGCCCCACATCCTCTTCATCCTCCTCTCTCTCAGACTCAGGTGCTAAATATACTGGCCTAGGATACCAAGCCACACCCATTTCTCGATCCTCAGAATCTGTGCTCAGCTGAGGGGGACGCAGTGGGTATCTCTGCCAATTGGCCCCCATCTTCACCCAAATCTTCAACAAATCACTAGAGTTGTGCTATGTTCCTTCCTGCTTCAAACGCTCGACTATCATCCCAGTGCCAAAGAAACCCTCCATCAAGGAACTGAATGACTACAGACCAGTTGCTCTAACATCTGTAGTTATGAAAACCTTTGAAAGGCTAGTGATGTTCCATTTGAAAGCCATCACGGATCCACTATTAGACCCCCTGCAATTTGCATACCGAGCAAATAGATCAACAGATGATGCTGTTAATATGGCTCTACACTACATCCTTCAACATCTTGAATCTCCAATGACCTACGCCAGGGTCCTCTTTGTGGACTTCAGTTCAGCATTCAATACCATCGTACCGGACATTCTCTTAACCAAACTAAATCAGCTAGCGGTACCTGAACACACTTGTAAGTGGATCACAAGCTTCCTAACAGACAGGAAGCAGCAGGTGAAGCTAGGAAACATCACATCAGATATATGTACAATTAGCACAGGTGCCCCCCAAGGCTGTGTACTCTCACCACTTCTCTTCTCTCTATACACTAATGACTGCATCTCCTACGATCCATCTGTTAAACTACTGAAGTTTGCAGATGATACAACAGTGATCGGACTAATTCGAGACAATGATGAATCCGCATACAGACGGGAAGCTGAACAACTATCCTTGTGGTGTGACCAGAACAATCTAGAACTGAACACACTCAAAACCGTAGAAATGGTGGTAGACTTTAAAAGAAACCCTTCCACCTCTCACAATACTAGACAACACAGTATCAACAGTAGAGACCTTCAAATTTCTAGGTTCTATCATATCTCAAGACCTAAAATGGTCACCTAACATCAAAAACATCATCAAAAAAGCACAACAAAGAATGTTCTTTCTGCGCCAGCTCAGGAAGCTCAAACTGCCCAAGGAGCTGCTGATTCAGTTCTACAGAGGAATCATTGAGTCTGTCATCTGCACCTCTATAACTGTCTGGTTTGGTGCTGCAACCCAACAGGACCGACACAGACTTCAGAGGATAATCAGAATTGCAGAAAAAACAATTGCTGCCAACCTGCCTTCCATTGAGGACCTGTATACTGCACGAGTCAAAAAGAGGGCCGGTAAAATATTTACTGACCCCTCACATCCTGGACACAAATTGTTTCAACTCCTACCCTCAAAACGTCGCTACAGAGCACTGCACACCAAGACAACTAGACACAAGAACAGTTTTTTCTCGAACGCCCTCACTCTACTAAACAAATAATTCCCTCAACACTGTCAGATTTTCTACTAAATCTGCACTTCTATTCTACTAGTTTTTCTCATAATTCCTATCACCCATTTCCTCCCATGTTGACTGTATGACTGTAACTTGTTGCGTATATCCTGAGATTTTTTATTAATATTGCTTCTTCATTGCTTATTTGACCCCTATGACAATCATTAAGTGTTGTACCACATGATTCTTGACAAATGTATATTTTATTTTATGTACGTTGAGAGCATATGCACCAAGACAAATTCCTTGTGTGTCCAATCACACTTGGCCAATAAAAATTCTATTCTATTCTATTCTATTCTTATCAGATAAAAAGGGTTTAATACAGGGAGTCCTCGATTTACGATGGGGCACCCTCTCCTAAATGGGGCACCCTCTCCTAAATGTTTCACTTGACAGAAAGTTTGGGTTCAATTGTGGTCATAAGTCAAGGACTGCCCCATAGAGGGAATTTTGATCATGGGGTTACTGCAGAAGTAAATGGAAAAAACATGCATGTCACTTTTTTCTTGACGTCGTATCTTTGACCATCACAGAGGTGGGTTTGGACCGGTTCATGTAAACTGGTAGCAACCCCCTGGTGATGTCACAGTGACGCCATGGAACCGGTTCTGTCGGTGCCGGTCCATGGACGCTGGCATATTTTTGGGAGGATTTTTTGCTGTCTTTTTTTTTTCTTTTGCGAATGCACAGAATCTGAGTTTCTGGCACTGCGCCTGTGTCACCATCTTGTTTTCAGCTTTTTTTGGTGGGGGGGGGTTATTTTATATTTTGGCACTGCGCATGCACCCCTGAGGCACGCCCACACAGCATGGGAGTAAGCGAACCAGCAGCAAGGTAAGTTAGACCCCACCCCTGGACTATCACTAAACAAACCGTTGGAAGTCAGGATTACCCGCACTTTCCTAAGATTTTTCATCAAACCTCTTTTATCTTTTTGATTTAAATGCAAATGAAAAACTCCGTGGGCACCTCACCGTCGAGAAATCTCCCACAGTTTTGACAATTGTTCTGCCTTCTTAAATACACTGCTGAAAAATAAACCAAAGGGAACACTTAAACAACACAATATAACTCCAAGTAAATCAAACTTCCGTGAAATCTAACTGTCCACTTAGGAAGCAACACTGATGGACAATCCATTTCACCTGCTGTTGTGCCCATTCAACGTTGTACAGAACGAAGTATTCAATGGGAATATTTCCTTCATTCAGATCTAGGGTGTGTTATTTTGAGTGTTCCCTTCATTATTTTGAGCAGTATATTTTGCACTAAACTCATTTTAGATGTGCTTGGTCTGATGTAAACTACCTTCATGTCTGACCTAGCAATTTTAATACTTAAGATGGGAGCAAGCCCTTATCTCTTCATATAAGCCAATCGTTCTTTGACAGGATTGTATGGTGGGTTTTATAATGGGGTTTTTATTTTATTTTTTTATTTATTCATTTGTCCAATACATAAATACATAGGAAGAAAAATAGACATGTAGTAATATATATAAGGGTAAAAGTGAACTTAGAGGAGAGGATATATGAAAGAAAGAGAATATATATGATAAGTGAGAGAAAGGAAAGACAATTGGACAGGGGACGAAAGGCACACCAGTGCACTTATGTACGCCCCTGACTCGCCTCTTAGGAACCTGGAGAGGTCAATCGTGAAGAGTCTGAGGGAGAAATGTTGGGGGTTAGGGGTTGACACAATTGAGTCCGGTAATGAGTTCCACGCTTCGATAACTCGATTGTTGAAATCATATTTTTTACAGTCAAGTTTGGAGCGGTTCATATTAAGTTTGAATCTGTTGCGTGCTCTTGTGTTGTTGCATTTGAAGCTGAATTTTATAGTTTGGTATTTATATTTGACTTCTTACTATTGTTGTTGTATTGCATTTTATTTTGTTGTAAGCCACCCTGAGTCCTAAGGGATTGGGTGGCATAGAAGTCAAATTAAATAAATAAAATAAATTATTCCTTTGTGCAACACATCCATCCATATCCATTTCATAACTTCTGTTCACCAACCAGGGTAGCACATGGGACCAACAGCTGCTTCTAGGAAAGATGCCTCTAAATTTAGGCATCCTGGTTTTCTGCTGCCTGAACCATTGAACTTCGGCTCTCTGAGAAAGCAAGTAAGTGTGGTTCTCTTTTTTCTTCCTGTAAAGTTTGGGGACCTGGGTAGAATTAATTTCATTTTCTATATACTCTGCAATATCTCAGTCGGCTGCTTTTGAGACTCTTGAAGGATGGCGATGATCTTAATAGATGTGAGAAATGAGGTGAGAGAAATGAAAGCCGTCTTTTAATTAAAAAAATAAGATGTAATGTAATGTCTTCTGCCTTTTTAAGGTTTATAAATTTAAGTGAAAGGTTTGAGGCTTGGTGGAATCTCTCTTCTCCACCAAATGATATTCTATGGCTGTGAATTTGAAAGCTTCTCTTTGTTAATGTAAGCGGGATAAGGAAAAGAGCTCAGTTGAATGAACTTTGTTTGTTTGTTTGTTTGTTTGTTTGTCTGTCTGTCTATTTATTTGATTTGATTTGATTTGATTTGATTTGATTTGATTTGATTTGATTTGTATGCCGCCCCTCTCCGCAGACTCGGGGCGGCATACAAATCCAATAAATAAATAAATGAATGAATGAATGAATGAATGAATGAAGTTCATTCAACTGAGCTCTTTTTATGCAATGTATCAAGACAATTGAACAGTGGTTTCCTTTCTCTGATATTGTCATTTTTTTAAAAGGGTCAAAGCATAGAAACATAGAAGATTGATGGCAGAAAAAGACCTCATGGTCCACCTAGTCTGCCCTTAACACTATTTTCTGTATTTTATCTTAGGGTGGATCTATGTTTATCTCAGGCAGGTTTAAATTCAGTTACTGTGGATTTACCAACTATGTCTGCTGGAAGTTTGTTCCAAGCATCTACTACTCTTTCAGTCAAATAATATTTGCTCACATTACTTCTGATCTTTCCCGCAACTAACCTCAGATTGTGTCCCCTTGTTCTTGTGTTCACTTTCCTATTAAAACACTTCCCTCCTGAACCTTATTTAACCCTTTAACATATTTAAATGTTTCGATCATGTCCCCCCTTTTCCTTCTGTCCTCCAGACTATACAGGTTGAGTTCATGAAGTCTTTCCTGATACGTTTTATGCTTAAGCAATTGCAGCTGTATATGCATTTTGAGGTGGGAATAAGCTATCTGGTAGATTAAGTCTTTTCTTAAAAAACTGAGAACTTAGGTCAAAATAAATAAAACCAACACTTTTTGTTGAATCAAATGTTTCAAAGTAATTAGTTTGTTGCAATTTTAAAGAGGGATTCTCTTTCCTGTTCTACCACAACAAGAAACAAATTGTTATATCTTAATGGCTGATACACAGTAGTATCTCGTGATACGAACCCCTCATCATATGAACTTTTCGAGATACGAACCCGGGGTTTGGAATTTTTTTGCCTCTTCTTACGAACTTTTTTCGCCTAACAAACCCGCCGCCGCCGCCCGTTTTTGCAATCCTGGGGTTCCCCTGAGGCTCCCCTCCATGGGAAACCCCACCTCCCAGGTTCGCAAAAACAGGCACTCCGCTGGGCGCCGCCGCCCGTCTTTCACCTTCCGAAATAGCCGGGGTGCTTCTCAGCGTTCTCCCGAACGCTGAACCTGAAAGTTCAGCAAAAGTTCGGGTTTGGCATTCGGGTTCGGGAGAATGCCGAGAAGCGCCGTCACCCGGCTGTCACCTTCACAGAAGAACCGTGGAGCTGTCGGCCAGTCGGGAGGCTCAAACGGAGGTGGGGAATCCCAATAGAGAATTCCAGGGGTGGAGCTTTGACGTCCTTCATGGAGACGTCCTTCCTGGCCGACCGAAATGTGGACTCCAGGAAGGACGTCTTCGTGGGAGAACGCTGAGAAGCCCCCTGGCTGTTTATTTATTTATTTATTTATTGGACTTGTATGCCGCCCCTCTCTGTGGACTCAGGAAAGTTCACAACATATCAATTAAAAAACAGCATACAATAATACATCTAAATCCAATTAATATAGATAATTAATTTAAAACATTATAAAAAGGGTTAAACATTAAAAATCATTCATTCAAGTGCACACTATGAACATACTATACATTCAGTGACCAGAGGCTGGGATCTAATGACCCCAAGCCTGGCGGCATAAATAAGTTTTCAGATTCTTACAGAAGGCAAGGAGGATGGGGGGCAGTGCGAATCTCTGGGGCAGCTGATCCCAGAGGGCCGAGGGCCCCACAGAGAAGGCTCTTCCCCTAGTCCCTGCCAAGTGACATTGTCTAGGGACCTGGAGAAGGCCGACTTTGTGGGACCTAACTGGACGCTGGAATTCATATGGCAGTAGGCGGTCCCGTAAGTAATCTGGCCTGATGCCATGTAGGGCTTTATAGGCCATAACTCCTTGCCTTTCGTAAACTTCTCAAAACCCACCTTTGTCGTCAGGCATGGGGGAACTGAGATATTTCCCCTGGGCCTATATAATTTATGTATGGTATGTTTGTATGTATGTCTTTTTAATAATGGGGTTTTTAAATATTTTAAATTGTAAATTATTAGATTTGTCATGAACTGTTTTATTGTATTGTGAGCCGCCCCGAGGCTACGGAGAGGGGCGGCATACAAATCTAATAAACAAACAAACAAACAAACAAACAAACAACACTTTGAATCGCATCCAGAAACCAATAGGCAGCCAGCGCAGTCCGCAATACTTCATTTGGGCTCTTTATTTGTTAAAAATGAGAGAAACAATCCATTTCTCTCCCAACTTCCAAATCTTCAACATATATTCTTAATAATCTTGTGTAGTTTTAGGTATCATTATTAAATCTATGTTTGTACTACGTCTTATTGCTTTGTCTAACCTAAGATTTGTTGTATTTAGCATGTTGATATTTATAATGTCAATCACAATATTTAACTCACTCATATCTCTACTCTATTGTACATCTCTAAAAATTCGCAATTATGTCACCTCTATACTGCTAATCTCAATTTGTTTTATTTTTCTTATTCAAACACTCATGAATCCTTTTCTTCCCAACTTAGGCGGCCACAAGCAAGAGGATGGCCTCGTGTCTGTACGAATGTCTCTGTGAGGCCGAGCTCCAAAAGTATTACCCGCATTTTACCGCCCTCGGCTTCGAGAAGATCGATGAGCTTGCCAAGGTCTCCATGAAGGATTACAGCAAACTCGGGGTCCATAACATGAAAGACCGCAAGCGCCTCTTCCAGCTCATTCGAATTATCAAGATGCTGCAGGCCGAAGACGAAGCGGTCAGGAAAAAACGGGAAGATTCCCAGAAAAGCTCCCGCCGCCTGCGTCCCCAGCTCACTCGCTCCGGCCCGCGGAGACAGCTCCATTTTGAGTCCGAGGGAAAAGAGGAACAGAAAGAGTTTGAATCTGGGCCGTGTGCCTTCTCCCATGGTTCTTCAGCTGAGGAGGGTAAAGAGGAGGAGGCCGCTTCGGGGTTCAGCCATGATTCGGTCCACAAAAGACCCAGGAAGGAGTCCTTCAAAGTATCTGCAAGCTGGACGGAGGAGGACCAGCCGGTGGTTCCAGCTCCAGGCTCATCTAATGATGTTTTAGGAGACACGGACGTTTCCTTTGTACAGAGAGTAGCTCATATCTCGGGCTACAATTACGGGGTGCCTCGCTCTTACACCAGGTAATAACGTTTCATTCGCATTTCTCTTCATGGACGAGGGGCTAAGGTTCTGTCCTTTAGAGCAGTGTTTCCCAACCTTGGACACTTGAAAATATTTGGACTTTAACTCCCAGAATTCCCCAGCTGGCTGGGGAATTTTGGGAGTTGAAGTCCAGATATCTTCAAGTAGCCACAGTTGGGAAACACTGCTTTAGAGAACATAGAACAAGAGAGTCCAGCAGAATAAATGGCATATATGTTAATTGTTAGATGCTTAAGTTCTGATACCAAAGTAACCTATATATTATAAAGTTGTATGCTTTTATATGTTATGTTTTTGTTTGTATGTTTTTTTGTCTCTGTTTCTGTTGTTTTAAATGTAAATATTCAATAAAGATATTTTTTTAAAAAGAAAAAAAGAAAGAACAACAGAATGACGTGATAACAGCCCATTTGAAACCCTCTCTTTTCGTAGAGTGACTGCTGGTGAGAAAGAGACCCCGTGGATCGAAACGGACAAGATCCGCGTGTGCGTGCGAAAACGGCCCCTTGGTTTACGCGAAGAGCGGCGTGGGGAGGTGAACATCCTGACGGTGGAGGACAAGGAAACGCTTCTGCTCCACGAGAAGAAAGAGGCCGTGGACCTCACGCAGTACATCTTGCAGGTGGGGGAGGGGGTGAGCTGTGGCAGGCAGCAGTCGCTGCGGTCTGGTGCTCCATCTTGGTAGAAAATTCCGGGGTGCCCACACCCATGATTCAATGCCTGGGGAGGGGGAAAACAGCCTTCCCCACCCTCTGGAAGCCAGAAATGGTCGGTTTCCCATCATCTGATAGGCCTGGTAAACCCGTTGTGTACCCCTCTCAGGCTCCACTAGCTTCCCTGGAGACCAGGGAGGGCAAAAATACCCTCTCCCACCCCCCCGGAGGCCCCCTGGAAGCCGAGAACACCTTCCCAGAGCCTCCATGCAACCTGAAAATCAGCTGGCTGACACACACATGTGCAGTGGAGCTGAGCTAGGGCAACAGCTTGCATGCCGGCATGTTCTGCCGGGCTTCTTGTTGCGAGCCCCCAATTAAGTCCAAAAAGATAAATTCAAACACACACGTTTGTAAAGGAACTAAAGTTGTTCTATCGAAAGGAAAATACTTCCAGACACACTGTTAGTCAGTTAAAGTGCTCTCCCACAAGTCAACAGCCTTGAATGCTGTGAGGAACACAAAACTAAAACAGAGCAGAGAAAAAGCAGCTGCGAAGACGTCACAGCTACCCCCTTTTAGAGTCCTTGAGTCAAAATGTAAATGTACAATTGTTATTTTAGATTTTAAATTATTAGATTTGTCAATACAGATTGTTTTTTATCACTGTTGTGAGCCGCCCCGAGTCTGCGGAGAGGGGCAGCATACAAATCTAATAAATAATAATAATAATAATAATAATAATAATAATAATAATAATAAAAACTTAACTGAGTTAATCCAATAGTCCTGGAAAAACCTTGAAACAGGTCAAAGAGTCCTTGTGAAATCCTGATGTAAAACGCAGTTCTCACTATCATCAAAGGGATAAACTTCCACGCCCAGAGGCAGCAACGCTGGCTATTTAACAGCAGCTCCATTAGCCTAATTACCCCGGCCACAGGTGACATCACCCTGTGTCTGCGCACATCTATGAATGTCTCCCCTTCAGAAACTAATGATGATAAGAAAGATGATTCACTAACGGGGCAATCATCTGATGGGCTGCCTGTCCTTCTCTGTTGACCCCACTTCACTTTCAGAATCCTCCCCAGACACTTCACTGTCGGAAGCAGCCGGCAGCAGGATTCGCTCCTCTCAACCCCCACAGTCCTTGGAGCAGGAGCTGGCCCAGAGCCAACCACAACACCGGCAGATATGGCTCTGCGCGCCACTTGTGGCACACGTGCCATAGGTTCATCATCAGAACAATCCAACTCCTCATAACTTTGAATAATGAATCAGACCATATCCTGGGTTATTTCCGCTGCCATTATACCTAGATAAAGGAATTAAAACACTTTTTCCTTGCGCTAACTGCCCTTTCTGTGGTTTGCAGCATGTGTTTTATTTCGACGAAGTCTTTGGGGAGTCCTGTTCCAATCAAGACGTGTACATGAAGACAGCCCATCCTCTTATTCAACATGTCTTTAGTGGGTAAGAGTATCCTGGTTGAATATTTCTTCACTTTCATTGGCCTTCAGTCTTCAGAATCATAATCCGAATAGAGCTGGAAGGGACCTTGGAGATCTTCTAGTCCAGCCCCCTGCTCAAGCAGGAAATCCTATAGCATTTCAGACAAATGGTTGTCCAGTCTTTATCCAGTGTTGGAACACCCAAGATTTCTGGTGGCAAGCAGTTCCACTGGTTAATTCGCCTGCTAGAACATTTCTCCTTAATTCCAGGTTGCTTCTCTCCTTGATTAGTTTCCATCTGTTTCTTGCCCTGCCTTCTGGTGTTTTGGAAAATGAATTGACCCCCTCTTTCTGGCATTTTTGAATTTTGAAGGCACTCTTCAAATAAACATAGAGCATACCTAGCATGGGACATACTTGCTGTATTATTCGGAGTATAAGACGCACCTTAGTTTTGCGGGGAGGAAAATAGGAGGAAAAAATCTGCCTACCAGGTATTCACCTAGCTAGCATCCTTAGTCTGGTCAGCTTCAGCACATTATTTTATCCTCTGGTTGGGGTTGAAAAAACCTTTTTCGGAGGGAGTATCAATGAAAACAAGCCTGCAAGCAGGGAAGATCATTTGCAGCTTGTTACGGCTGGGGAAAAAAAGCTTTAGAAAAAGCTACATTTGGAGTACAAGACACACCCAAATTTTCAGCCTCTTTTGTGGGGGGAGGGAGAGGTGCATCTTATATACCAAAAAGTATGGTAAGTCATAAACAAAAGGTTTATTAATAATAATAATAATAACAATAATAATTTATTTTTATTTATTAATATATAATAATATTTTATTCACACAAAACAGTAATACACAGCAAACAAGATTGATATGCTGGATTTATTATTCTTTCCTTTGTTGCAGAGGCAATGCCACTTGCTTTGCGTACGGACAAACAGGGGCAGGGAAGACCTACACCATGTTTGGCACTCCTAAAGCCCCCGGCCTCTACGCGTTGGCTGCGAAAGAGATCTTCAAGCAACTGGAAACAACTCCGGCTAGGAAAGATCTCCACGTCTGGATCAGCTTTTATGAGATCTACTGCGGGCAGCTTTATGATCTGCTAAGTGGAAGAAAGAGGTATTTTAACTCTGGAAAGACACATCATTGGGTGGGGTGGGAAATGACTTAAATTGGAGGGAAGTTCGGTGGAATGACAGCTTCACAGAACACTCCACAAAGCTAGAGAGATTAGCTTGCTTTTTTTAAAATTGAAGTGTGCGCAATTGTGCAACTTGCTTGAACTATTTTATAAGGAGAGTCCTTGACTTCTGACAGTTCGTTTAATGAGCATTTGAAGTTACAACAGTGAAAAAAGTGACTATATAACTGTTTTTCTTTATTTGTCTTTATTTTCATATTTTCTACATCTTAATATTTCTAAACAGATCCACATCCATATTTATACATTAATATTCATTACCATATTTTTCAAAATATAAGACACACCGGAGTATAAGAGGCACCTTAGTTTTTGGGGAGGAAAATAGGGGAAAGAATCTGCTTACCAGGTATTCATCTCGCTAGCATCCTTGGTCTGCTCAGCTTCAGCACATCATTTTATCCCTTGGTTAGGGCTTAAAAAAAACCCTTATTCATAGAGAGTAACAATGAAAGAGCTTGCAAGCCGGTAAGAACTGGGAACATTGTTAGCAGCTGGTTAGGGCTGGAAAGAAACATTAGGAGCAAGTAGAGAATGGAAAAATAAAAACTCTACAAAGACTTGGAGCTTAGAAAACATTCTTTGCAGAGAATAACAATGAAAGAGCTTGCAAGACGGTAAGAGCTGGGAACATTGTTAGCAGCTGGTTAGGGCTGGAAAGAAACTTATTCAGAGCAAGTTAGAGCAATGAAACAAAACTCCTTCGGACTTGAAAAACATTCTTCACAAACAATGAAAGAGCCTTCAAGGTAATAATAATAATAATTAATTAATAATAATTTATTGGATTTGTATGCCGCCCCTCTCCGTAGACTTGGGGCGGCTAACAACAATAATAAACACAACATGTACAATCCAATAATAAAAAACAACTAAAAACCCCTATTATAAAACCAAACATACACACAAACATACCATGCATAACTTGTAATGGCCTAGGGGGAAGGAATATCTCAACTCCCCCATGCCTGGCAGTATAAATGAGTCTTGAGTACTTTACGAAAGATAGGGAGGGTGGGGGCAGTTCTAATCTCCGGGGGGAGTTGGTTCCAGAGGCCTGGGGCCGCCACATTGAAGGCTCTTCCCCTGGGGCCCGCCAAACGACATTGTTTAGTCGACGGGACCCGGAGGAGGCCAACTCTGTGGAACCTTATCGGTCGCTGGGATTTGTGCGGTAGCAGGCGGTTCCGGAGGTAATCTGGTCCATTGCCATGTAGGGCTTTAAAGGTCATGACCAACACTTTGAATTGTGACCGGAAACTGATCGGCAGCCAATGCAAGCCACGGAGTGTTGAAGAAACGTGGGCGAATCTGGGAAGCCCCACGATGGCTCTCGCGGCTGCGTTCTGCAAGGTAAGAGCTGGGAAGATCACTAGCAGCTAGTTAGGGCTGGGGGGGGGGGAAGCTACCCCCAAATTATCAGCCCCTTTTAGGGAGGAAAAAGGTGTCTCTTATACTCTGAAAAATACGGTAATACATTAATATTAATATTTATATAGTTTATACATTGTACGTTGCTTTTCCTCATTGTCAATTCTTATGTTCCCATCCCACACTGTCTCCTCATCTTTCTTTATCCACTCACACCATTTAATCCATATATTATGATATTCAGAGTCGTTTTGTCCATTTAGCTCTATCGTTAGTCTATTTTTTAAAGCCATTTGTCAAAACTTCTTCCAAAGTTTCTCTACTTATCTCTGAGGGCTTCTCTGCAGGCTTTATGCGAGGGAAGACAGTAAGCACGTGGTACAAATTGTTGGGCTGCGCGAAGTCCACGTGAACACAGTCAACTTGCTCCTGGAGGTAATTTTCGACCACTTGGAATTAAATTTTATCCTCTTGGGTTTATGATTGTCTTCCGCCTCTTTTTTTTTTTAAAAAAACCTTTATTAATTATTTACATTTAAAAAAAGAAAAAAACATTTACAGAAGAAGAAATAAATTACAAAAAAAAGAAAGGTACATACACTCAAGAGGAAATAAAGCATTACGCTTTATACACAGAGTATTTTTGGTATCAGAACTTAATAAGTGCAGCTGCTGGATTGCAGGATAATTGGTTTTTGCAGCTTATTCATTTATAACAATTTTTTCCTTATTTACTAATACACATAGGTCTCCTCAGTTTATTAATATCCATCTCTCTGCCATTACTTTCATTTCCTCTATATTTATTCCATGGTATAATGGTGCCTTGAAACAACAATATTTACATTTAGCAACAGTTTTGATTTTTCTCTCTCCCTTCTCCCCCCCCCTTTTAATTTGAATATGTATTCACGATGACAGTTTTAGTTATTTGTATAATTTGTGGGGGGGGGGTTTGTTATCCAGACATACCACCTGTCCCAGATGTTGTGAAATTCCTTGGTATCTTTGTCCTGTAGTTCTTGGGTGTCTTCCGCCTCTTGCTGTCCTCCTACCTCCTACCTTATCAGATGAATTTTGAGATAGAGGTCAGCAGTGAGGACCAGCAGCGAGGACCATTTTATAGTTATAGTTTATTAGATTTGTATGCCGCCCCTCTCCGAAGACCCTCTGAAGACGAAGATTTTGGAGAATTTGGGAAGCTTCAGTTAAATTGCTCTAGGGGCACAATGGGGTGGTGGGTGGGATGGAGAGGGACTGGAAGTTGAAGAGGAAGGTGTGGCTTGGAAGACCCCACGGCTCAGATCTTCCCCATGCTTGACTATGACATTATCCCATAATAGTGTTCTGTCCCAGCGATGAGCCTCCCCAAGAAATAGGCCCCCACACGCAGATTTTACAAGATTTAAGCATGCAATTCTAATATTTTAGGAACAGGGAAGTTTGGATTTTTAAATCCAGCAACAAGGCAAGGAATAAGTCCGTTTGGTGCCAGCTGCTAATTAGAATCCAAAACCGAAACCAGCTCATGGATAGTTTCTTTGATCACGCAGCTCTCTTTAACTGGCTCACTCTGAGTTGGCGGGAAGCCCTGAGATAAGTGATCCCAACTGCTCCATTCAAAAATCATCATTGCTGCTGTGAGCCGCCCCGAGTCTACGGAGAGGGGCGGCATACAAATTAAATAAATAAATAATAAATAAATAAATAAATAAAGATAATTTATTTATTTATTATTTGATTTGATTTGATTTGTATGCCGCCCCTCTCCATAGACTCGGGGCGGCTAACAACAATAATAAAACAACATATAACAAATGTAATATTTAAAATAACTAAAAACCTTTATTAAAAGCCAAACATACACACAAACATACCACGCATAAATTGTAAAGGCCTAAGGGGAAAGAGGATCTCAATTCCCCCATGCCTGACGGCAGAGGTGGGTTTTAAGGAGCTTCCGAAAGGCAAGGAGGGTGGGGGCAATTCTGATCTCTGGGGGGAGCTGGTTCCAGAGGGTCCAAGGGAGAGGTCCTAGCAGACATCTGGAACATAATGAAAGTTGACTTCTGCACTGAAGCGTCACATGGCTCAACCTTAAAAAGCCTAAGGGTTTGGCCAGTTGTTCTAGAGCAGTGTTTCCCAAACTTGGCAACTTGAAGATATCTGGACTTCAACTCCCAGAATTCCCCAGCCAGCGAATACTGGCTGGGGAATTCTGGAAGTCCAAATATCTTCAGGTTCCCAAGGTTGGGAAACACTGTTCTAGAGATCTATTCACCCAGAGACCCCCGGGGTAATATCAAGAGTGCTAGAAGAGAGGCGAATTTGCTCTCTACTTACCGTATTTTACGGAGTATAAGACGCACCAGAGTATAACATGCACCTTAGTTTTTGGGGAGCAAAATACGAAAAAGAATCTGCTTACCAGGTATTCATCTGACTAGCGTCCTTAGTCTGGTCAGTTTCAGCACATCATTTTATCCCTGATTAACGCTTTTTAAAAAACCTTATTTGGAGAGAAAAAACCCCTTATTTGCAAGCTGGGAACATTGTTAGCATCTGGTTAGAGCTGGAAAGAAACTTATTTGGAGGAAGTTAGAGCAATGAAAAAAAGCCTGCACAGACTTAGAGCTTGGAAAACATTCTTCGCAGAGAGTAACAATGAAAGAGCCTGCAAAGTAAGAGCTGGGAAGATCGTTAGCACCTGTTTAGGGCTGAAAAAATGCTTCGAAAAACCTACATTCAGATCTAAGACACACCCAATTTTTTAGCCTTTTTTAGGGAACAAAAAGTTGCGTCTTATACTCCAAAAAATACAGCACATACAAATATGAGTCCTTTGGGATTGGGCGGCATAGAAGTCAAATAAATGAATGAATGAATGCCCTGTCAGTGCTGGTGGGAGGGTTCTTGGTGGTTCATTGACTAGAGTGTCATTTTTTAATTGCTTGATTGTTGGTCTAATATTAAGGTGAGAGAGAGAAAGGGAAAGGGAAAGAGAAACCAACTAATAGAAGAGAACATTCGTAGCTCAGGATTGAAATGAGGGGTCCTTGGTCTTTGATCTCACCTGCTTTCTTGCAGACGTTTCACTACCAAACTGGGTAACATCATCCATGCTAGGAGGGAAGGGGGCTTGCTCTCTCTCTAGCTTGCCCATACTGACTGGATAAACCACTTATATATAAACAGAAGGCAAATCCATTCCTTTCTTGCACTTTTACTTAATTGGGTTGTATCTGCAAAAAAAACCCAGCCATGCTCAGGGAATGTGAAGGATCCTGCAATTTTATTACTGTCCAATTCCCCCTCCCCCGTACTTACCTGCTTTCAACACCCTCCACCCCCAGGTGATTCTGAAAGGCGGGAAAGAGCGCAGCACAGGAGCCACTGGAGTGAACTCTGATTCTTCCCGGTCCCACGCCATTATCCAGATTCAGATGAAAGACCCCGCAAACAGAGTGTTTGGGAGGTGAGTACAGAAGAAGGGGAAATAACAGGCTTTCCTGGAAGGTATGAGCAGAGTAATCCTTGTTTAAACCAAGGCTGGGCACACACAGAAACATTTAGATTGAGATTAGTTGTGAATAACTACTCAGCCACATACAGATATACAATCATAGCTCGTCTTACGAACCTAATTGGTTCCCAGGGGAGTTCGTAAGACGAAAGGTTTGTAAGACAAAACATTGTTTCCCATAGGAAACAATGTAAAGTCAATTAATCCGTGCGACAACAAAAAAAACCCTGCAAAAAAACGCTGCCGCCCGGCTGTCACCTTTTAAAACAGCCCGGGGGCTTCTCAGCGGTGTCCTGAACGCCGAACACCAAACCCGAACTTCCGGGTTCGGCGTTCGGGAGGCCGCTGAGAAGCCCCCCGGCTGTTTTAAAAGGTGACAGCCGGGCAGCGGGGCTTCCCAGCAGCCTCCTGAACCCCGAACCCGGAAGTTCAGCAAAAGTTCTGGGTTCAGGAGGCTGCTGGGAAGCCGCGCAGCCCGACTGTCACCTTTTAAAACAGCCGGGGGGCTTTGCAGCAGCTTCCTGAACGCCGAACCCGGAAGTTCGGGTTTGGCGTTCGTAAGACGAAAAAAGTTTGTAAGAAGAGGCAAAAAATTTCTGAACCCCGGGTTCGTATCTCGGGTTGTTCGTAAGACGAGGGGTTCGTATCTTGAGGTACCACTGTACTAACAAATTGAGAAGGAGAGAAAAGTGAAGGAGAAGGAGGAAAAGAGAAAAAAAAGGAAAGAGAGGAAAAGAAAAACTATACACATATACAACAAAGACATGTCAACCTCTCTGTTGACTATCCTATCACTCAACCTTTATTGTCTTGTTACATTTTTACTATTTACTGATGTTTTTAGTAATCATTGGTTTATCTAATTTGAATTTCAAGTTCTAAAACTGAAAGTTTATCCCATTGGTGTAGTCTATTAAATTACCTATCTACGGTTTCAACATTGTAAATGAAAGTGTCTGTCCTACTGTTAGATTCTATTTTATTGTAAAATTTAGGTCATCATTTTTGGTGGAGTTGTAGAATGAAAGTTTCACCACTTAAACAGGCTAGGGGAGTGGCCAGTTACCCCAAGCCTTACTCTCGAGTAGCCTTTCTCTGCATGCCCATGTATTGAGGACTAGGCTCCTCTTCTTCGTCTTCACTTATGGCAGCCTCTGGAGGCTGTGAAGGCCCCAGATGAATCTCTGCCTCTGGCACCGAGTCTTCTCCAGCCTCTTCATTGTCCCACTCTGGCACCAGCTGTGGGACAATAAATGAAGAGGCCACAGCAAAAACCTCATTGGGCAGATGAGCAACCAATCATGAACCTTGTCTTCTAGAATCTCATTTATTGACCTGGCTGGAAGCGAGAGGGCAGCTGATGCCAAGGACTCCGACCGACAGACAAAAATGGAAGGAGCAGAAATCAACCAGAGTCTTCTAGCAGTAAGTCATAAACGCAGGTTCTTCCCTGCTGAGTTCTTCTGAAGGCTCCACTTTATGACTGTTTGTTTGGTTAGGGCTGGGCTGGGTGGGTGGGGGATTTTGCCACACCTTCTTGACCCTCTGCCGGATCCTCGATGCCTTCCAGTAAAAGGCACTCCCAGCAGGTGACCCTCAGGATCCTCCAGCCATCCTACACCTAGTGGCCATCTGGCTCAGACTGGTTAGTCCTCAAGTTCCAATTCCTCCATTCAATTCCTCTATTCTGCATTCTATTCTATTCTATTCTATTCTATTCTTATTCTATTCTTCTATTTTCTATTATCCTATTCTATTCTGCTCTACATTCTTATTCTATTTTATATTCAATTCCTCTATTCTACATTCAGTTCCTCTCTTCTAAATTTTATTCTGCATACTATTCTATTCTATCCTTATTCTATTCTACTCTATTTTCTATTCTATTCTATTCTGTTCTACATTCTTATTCTATTTTATATTCAGTTCTTCTATTCTAAATTCTATTCCATTCTATTTTATATTCTATTCTATTTGGGCAATCCAACTGGGTTTTGTGGGAGCAGGGCCCCATCACTAAGTATTGATGAGTAAAGTCTTGTTTAATGTGTTTTTTCCCCTCTCTCTCTCTAGCTGAAAGAATGCATCCGTGCGCTCGATCAGGAACACACCCACACACCCTTCAGACAAAGCAAACTGACCCAGGTACTATTGGAGACTGACTTGGCTCCCCCCCTCCCCTAAGTTCTACAAACTTCGCTCCCTTTCTTTTTTCCAAAAATTGAAAACAGAGAATAACCCAGAAACAGAGGGAGCTCTTGATACAACAGTTCATTTAGGGACAATTCCACATTCCATTGCAGCATCTCCGAGGTCACGTGATCAAAATCCAGAATGGTTGGCAACTGGCATGTCCTTGTGATGGTTGCAGCATCCTGGGGTCCCCTTTTGCATTCATGGGGAAGCAACGTTCACTGAACTGCCATGTCACTAACTCCAACAACTGCAGTGATTCAATTACCATATTTTTCAGAGTATAAGACACAGCTTTTTCCTCCCTAAAAGAGGCTAAAAATTTGGGTGTGTCTTATGCTCTGAATGTAGCTTTTTCGAAGCATTCCTCCCCCCCCCCCAGCCCTAACTAGGTGCTAACGATGTTCCCAGCTCTTACCCATTTGCAAGCTCTTTCATTTGTTGCTCTCTGCAAAGAATGTTTCCCAAGCCCTAAGTCTTTGCAGGGTTTTTTTCATTGCTCTACTTGCTCCAGATGTTTCTTTCCAGCCCCAACCAGGGGCTAATGATTTTCCCAGCTCTTACTGGCTTGCAAACTCTTTCATTGTAACTCTCTCCGAATAAGGGTTTTTTTAAGCCCTAACCAGGGGACAAAATAATGCGCTGAATCTGACCAGACTAAGGACGCTAGCCAGATGAATATCTGGTAGGTAGATTTTTTTCACCCTATTTTCCTCCCAAAAAACTAAGGTGCATCTTATACTCCGAAAAATACGGTAACAGCTGTGGCAAGAAAGGTCCTAAACTGGAGCAAAACTTAACAAACATCTCACTTAGCAACAGGAATGTTGGGCTCCATCATGGTCATTCTTCAAGGACTATCTGTCGCTAACCTACCAAAGAGCTTTAAAAAAATTTGTGTCTCTCCTGAAGGTCCTGAAGGACTCTTTTGTGGGCAACTCCAAGACATGCATGATCGCCAACGTGTCCCCCAGCCACGTGGCCACAGAGCACACCTTGAATACTTTGCGCTATGCCGACAGGTAAGTGGCAGAACCGGCTTACAACCAGAGAAGAACGATGGCCAGACTAGAGCCTCGGTGGCACAGTGGTTAGAGTGCAGTGCTGCAAGCTCCTTCTGCTGATCCCTGGCTGTCAGCAGTGGCAGAACAAATCTCAGTGAACTCCAGGTTGACCCATCCTTCCAGGGTGGGTCAAGTGAGGGCCCAGATTGTTGGGGGCAAAATAGTATGACTCTCTAAACTGCTTAGAGAGGGCTGGAAAGCACTGTGAAGTGGTATACAGTATAAGTCTAATTGCTATTGCTATGTCCCGGGAGTTACAGGTGGTCCCCCTCCCCTTATGCATTTTTGGTTTCCCAGCATGCCCCTGGACTCTCTGGAAGTTGGCCTCCCTCTTCTCCTGCAGCCTCGGAAGCCCCAAAGACCCTGCACAGAGCCCTCGTGGGTGATTTCTATAGGGGCTGGAGAGGAAGGAGGGGAGGAAGGAAAGAAAGAAAGGGAGGAAGAGGAAGAGAAGAAAGAAAGGGCATTTGCAGATACCGGTAGCGGCGATTTGAAGTGGTTTGAAGTGGTTCACTGCTGGAGGGGCCAGGCAGCCAACAGGCCATAACAAGCATCTTTGAAAAGTTGCCTAGAAATCGTTCAGAATGACCTTGAGCCCCTCCTTGAGGGAAATGGGCCATTAAGAAGATTCCTGTACAAATAAATCATATCATCATTCATATCACCTGTCTCCAGACACAATTTAAGATGTTGATTATCGCCTATAAAGCCCTATGTGAATCAGCCAGACTATTAGGAAATACAAGTAGAAAGCTTGGCTGCATAGTTAGAGGTATAACAAGCAGGAAGAGGGAGATTGTGATCCCCTTATATAGAGCGCTGGTGAGACCACATTTGGAATACTGTGTCCAGTTCTGGAGACCTCACCTACAAAAAGATATTGACAAAATTGAATGGGTCCAAAGACGGGCTACAAGAATGGTGGAAGGTCTTAAGCATAAAATGTATCAGGAAAGACTTAATGAACTCAATCTGTAGAGTCTGGAGGACAGAAGGAAAAGGGGGGACATGATCGAAACATTTAAATATGTGAAAGGGTTAAATAAGGTCCAGGAGGGAAGTGTTTTTAATAGGAAAGTGAACACAAGAACAAGGGGACACAATCTGAAGTTAGTTGGAGAAAAGATCAGAAGCAACATGAGAAAATATTATTTCACTGAAAGAGTAGTAGATCCTTGGAACAAACTTCCAGCAGACATGGTTGGTAAATCCACAGGAACTGAATTTAAACATGCCTGGGATAAACATAGATCCATTGTAAGATAAAATACAGGAAATAGTATAAGGGCAGACTAGATGGACCATGAGGTCTTTTTCTGCTGTCAGTCTTCTATGTTTCTATGTTTCTATTTATGGGACCGCCTTCTGCCGCATAGCTCCCAGGGGCTGATAAGGGCCCACAGGGTTGGCCTTCTCCGGGTCCTGTCGGCTAGATCAGGGATAGGCAAAGTTGGCTCTTCTATGACACATGGACTTCAACTCCCAGAATTCCTGAGATAGCATGATTGGCTCAGGAATTCTGGGAGTTAAAATCCACAAGTCATAGAAGAGCCAACTTGCCTACCCCTGGGCTTGACAGTATCAGTTGGTGGGGCTGCAGGAGAGGGCCTTCTTTGTGGTGGCGCTAGCTCTCTAGAACCAGCTGCCGCCGGAGGTCCGTACTGCTCCCACCCTACTGGTCTTGTGGAAAGCCGTGAAAACCTGGCTCTGCCAGCAGGGCTGGGGCCGTTGAGCAATGTTACCATCTAGATTCAGCCAAAAAGATATGAATGACATTATCTTTTTTTAAATGGGTTTATTATTATTTTTTATACTATTTTTAGATGTTGTACACTGCCCAGAGTCCAGAAGGAGTAAATTAGAATAAATAAATAAATTACCTAATTAGATAGATAAATACCATATTTTTCAGAGTATAAGACACACCTTAGTTTTTGGGGAGGAAAATAGGGGAAAGAATCTGCTTAGCAGGTCTTCATCTGGCTAGCGTCCTTAATCTGGTCAGCTTCAGGACATTATTTTATCCCCTAGTTAGAGCTTTTAAAAAAAACCTTATTCACAGAGAGTAATCATGAAAGAGCTTGCAAGCCAGTAAGAGCTAGGAACATCATTAGCAGCTGGAAATAATCATTCAGAGCAAGTAGAACAATGGGAAAAACCCTGCAAAGACGTAAGGTCTTGGAAAACATTCTTCACAGAGAGTAACAATGAAAGAGCTTGCAAGGGAAGAGCTGGGAAGATCGTTAGCACCTGGTTAGAGCTGGGGGGAAAGCTTAAAAAAAAAAAAGGCTACTTTCAGAGTATAAAACACATCTGAATTTTCAGCTTCTTTTAGGGAGGGAAAAGGTGCATATTATTATTATTATTATTATTATTTATTGGATTTGTATGCCGCCCCTCTCCGTAGACTCGGGGCAGCTAACAACAATGATAAAAACAGCATGTGACAATCCAATAATAAAACAACTAAAAAACCCTTATTATAAACACATGCAAATGAAATGCAAATGAAACGTTATTACCCTTATTATAAAACCAAACATACACACAAACATACCATGCATAACTTGTAATGGCCTAGGGGGAAGGAGAGGGGCGGCATACAAATCTAAGTAATAAATAAAATAAATAAATAAATATCTCAACTCCCCCATGCCTGGCGGTATAAGTGAGTCTTGAGTAGTTTACGAAAGACGGAGGGTGGGGGCAATTCTAATCTCCGGGGGGGAGTTGGTTCCAGAGGGCCAGGGCCGCCACAGAGAAGGCTCTTCCCCTGAGGCCCGCCAAACGACATTGTTTAGTCGACGGGACCCGGAGAAGGCCAACTCTGTGGGACCGTATCGGCCGCTGGGATTCGTGTGGTAGCAGGCAGTTCCGGAGGTAATATGGTCCAATGCTATGTAGGGCTTTAAAGGTCATGACCAACACTTTGAATTGTGACCAGAAACTGATCGGCAGCCAAATAGAGAGAGAGAGAGAGAGAGATAAATAAATTCTTGGGTTTTTTTCGTTGTCAGGGTCAAAGAGCTGAAGAGGGGGATGAAATCTTGCACCCCTGTTGCCAGCAGACCCCGGGCAACAGGACAGACGTCTCCGAAGCGCCTCCAGCATTCTCCTTACCTCCAAGTTGGAGGGAAGAGCTCTCCCAAAAAAGTCAAGCTAGGCTTGCCTCACCCTCTGATGCTGACCCCCTTGATGTCCAAGTTGAAGACCTCTTCGCTCTTTCCACCGGCTCACCTTCCTTTCTCCTCCACTCCAAAAGGACAGGGGCGCAAAGAACCGTTGGGAGCTCCGTGGCCATCGGGTTGCCCCAGCGCAGAACAAGGGATGCCGAAGGCGGACTCGTCATCCAAGAATCTGGCTGAGGGACCTGTGGAAACTTCTGAGAAAAGCCAGCTTCGGAAGGACTCGGTGGCCAGGAGAGAAGGCGGCCCGGAGGATAGGCAGCGGGCGAAAGTCGAGGCGGTGCAAAAGCAACTGGTTCCCAGGGCCGATTTTTCCCATCACGGCTCAGATGGCCTGCCGGATCGCGAAGAAGATCCCGGCAGAGTCTTTGCGGATCGGTGCGTGGCCGCCTGGACGGACGCTTCCTCCCGTCAGAAAGACCGAGAGCAGCACCTGCGGCTCTACCACGAGCAGTTTCAGCAGCCTCCCCTCCTCCAGCAGAAATTAAACTACCAGCCCTTGGAAAAGTTTCTCGCTCGGTACAAGTCCCAGGAGGTCCAGGTGCGGCCGGAGGCCCCCTGCCCTGACTCCGTGTCCCCCCAATGCCGGGATGAAACCATGCAGCTGGAGGAACTGGACGACAGTGACTTCAGCGAGGATTCTTTCACTGCTGGGCCCGGTCGGAAAATGACGGATAGGGAAGCTGGAAAGCAAAGCAGCCAGAATTCCTTTTTCCTCCACCGGAGAGATTTCGGGGCTCGAGAACGGGACGGAGAAGACGAGCGGGAGCTCCTTTGTAAATGGTATGCGTTTGAGAAGGAAGGAAGGGCCTCGCCAAGCGCGGAAGAGTCCAGCAGCTACGAAGACAGTGGGAGAAGTTTAGGTGATTGGAGCTCAGGAGAAATATCAGCGGTGGGTTCTTTCCCACACAGGGGCATCCCTGAGAAACCTTATTGCTCGAAGGAAGACGGAAGGAATTCTCAAGGGTGGCCCATTGAGCAGAAGACGCCGAGATCGTTGGATCCGTCTCATGGTTTTCCCGACCCGCACTGCTCCCCACCAAGGAAGAGAACCCCAAGTCCGTCTCTGGCTGCCATCTTGCTGGAGCCTCCATTTTTTGAAAGAACCGGTCTGTCCAAAGAAAGAGACTTCCGCGGAGCTTTAGACTTCCCCATGGACCTGGCTGATGACTCAGGGACCCCTTTGTCCGTATCCTTCCTAAACTGGAGATCAACCGAGAATCAAGGAAAGAAGGAGACGGACGAAAAAGTCCTTGGCCTCCGCAGGCACCGGGAGGAAGACGTTCATGAAAGCAGGCCACCCGCCGCGTCCAGCATCTACGAAATCAACCACTGGGGGAGGAGAAGCGAACTGGGTCTTTCTCCAGGGTCCAAATTCCAGTGGCTCCCACGGTCTTGTCGCTGTCCGGCCGATGCCGCCATCTTGGAAACCGCATCGGCTTTCAGTGACTGCGTTTGTGGCTACCCCGGTGAAGATCCCCTGGCTGAGCTCTTTCCTGGGTGCGCAGACAGGGCCTCGCTTAGTGGGAACCTACGCACAAGCGAATACGCCACGATCTACGACTCCGATCCTGAAGTGGGAAAGATTGGCGTTTCGTGGCGCTATTCGGCTCATCTGGGTTTGGGGGGAAAAGAGACCCCTGTGCTCTTGGCCCCGTCCAGCCCGGGAGACAAGGGAGGGCTAGCTTCCCCTCCAGATGCTTTATCCGGTTCTGATGAGGCAGGAGACCAACCGGTCCCAGAACGAAGCCCCCCGGCACAGTCGGAGTTGCCTCACAGGACTCTGGAGCTGCAGAATTTGGAGGAAGCCTGCAGGAAGGAAGGAAGCCAGAATATACACCATTGTGAGGAGACGGAGCAGGAGGCGGGGGCTGAACCCCAGGGGACAGTTGTCAAGACTACAAAGAACTGGCGGAAGGTGGATGTGGCTGAAGATGCCCTGAAGGAGAAGGACGCTCTGGGAAGGTGAGGGAGAGACACAGAGAGAGAGATGGATAGAGAAAGATATTGAGATAGATAGGAGATAGGGATGATGGATGGATGGATGGATGGATGGATGGATGGATGGATGGGTGGGTGGGTGGGTGGATGGATGAGAAGGACGCTCTGGAAAGGTGAGGAGAGAGAAAGAGAGAGATGGATGGAGAGAGACATCGAGATAGATAGGAGATAGAGATGATGGGTGGATGGATGGAGGGAGGGAGGGAGGGATGGAAGGAGGAGGACACTCTGGAAAGGGTAGCCTATCTTTGAGCCCAAACCTTAGAGCTGATAGTGGCTGAGATCATCCTCGATTTACAACCACAATGGGAATCAGAATTTCCGTCGCTAAGCAAACCGGTTGAGTTCTGCACAATGTTAGAAAAAAATTGCCATGGTTGTTAAATAAATCACGCGGCCATTAAATGAACCCAGCTTGCCCCATTGAATTTGCTTGCCAGAAGCCAGCCGGGAAGTCCGGGTGGCAATCACGGCATATGGCAACAGTCATAAACACAGAGTGGTTGCCAAGCCAGCTGAATTTTGATCCCATGACCCATTGACCCTGCAACGGCCGCCAAGGGTGGGTCCTTAAGTCTCTCTTTTCACTTCCCCCTTGTAACTTAATACTGTCTCTAAACGCAACGGTTGTAAATCGAGGAGTGGCCCGAAAGGCATTTGGGTCAGAGGGCGCTCTTTCCTTCTCTCCAGCAGGCAGCTTGTTCTTCGGACCCATCAGGAGCAGCTGGACGAAATGGCCGCCCTGTCTTCTCAGGAGGAAAGCTTGATGGGCATGATGTCGGATTTGGTGAGTCTTGGGGATGAGCTTTGTTCATGTATGAGCAGAGGAAACCTTGTTTATACCAAGGTTGTGCACACACAAACCTTTAGATTGAGACCAGTGTGAATAACTACTCAGCCACACACAGATACACTAACTTGAATTAAAGTTTACTTTGAGAAATAACAAATTCAGATAAACAGTCTAAAGTCATACACGTAATAGGTCAGAATAACAATCCAAATATGATCAGAAACATAGAAACATAGAAGACTGACGGCAGAAAAAGACCTCATGGTCCATCTAGTCTGCCCTTATACTATTTCCTGTATTTTATCTTACAATGGATAAACATATATCCATTGTAAGATAAAATACAGGAAATAGTGTAAGGGTAGACTAGATGGACCATGAGGTCTTTTTCTGCCATCAGTCTTCTATGTTTCTATGATCAAGTACATAGTCTTTCTTACCAGTTGTCTTTGTCATAATCAGCAGACAAAGATCTCAAGCCTAAACACATTTTAGCTCTAATACATGACTACAACACAGAGAGATTGCAGAGTCAATGCAGATCATACCTAACAGTGAATAGTCAGACAAAGAGAAACAAGGTAGCAGGCAGTCCCATAGATAGTCTGGTCCTAAGCCATGTACAGCGTTAAAGGGGATAATCAACACCTTGAATTGCGTCCAGAGACTCACTGGTAGCCAATGCAGCTTGCGGAGAGCTGGAGTAATATGTGTGTACCTTGGTACACCAATGATAGCTCATACATGTTCTGCCGGGCTGTCTGGTAGGAGCCTCCTGAAAATTCAAGGGTACAAATTTCAGACACACAAACGTTTGAACATTCAAAACAATGTTCTTTATCACAAAATCCAAAATAAACTGAGCACCCTTTTTGTATTGCAAAGAGCACTCGTTCCAAAACAACCGGGAAGTCTGTACAATTTCCCTTAATCAGTCATTAAGTACTTAGCTAGCAGCTGTGAAGAAACTTCACACCCCTTCTTCTTCCAACAAAGTGAGACACACACACACTTTGCTCTGCGTTGGTTTCAAAGACGTTAAAAATCAACAAAGTCAAGGCACGATTCCTGACGAACTCCGATCAGATACTCTTCCACAACGGCCAAATCCACATGCTGCTATTTAATTACTGAAGCCCCCCCCAAACACAGGTGGCCTCTCTTATCTCCTGTAATATGTCCTTACTTGGTCTCTTCTATGCATAATTCTGCGCTTGCGTGGGTCCAAGACGTCTTCATCCGAATCAATGGAAGATAAGGGAGATTGACTGCCTGGGCTGTGTGCCAAGCCCCACTCTTCCAAGTCACTCCCACCTTCTTCTTCGTCCGAAGAAACTAAACTCTGAACTGACTCTGTCGGCAATAACACAGGCCTGTGACATGTTGAGGTTTCCCCTGCATCCACCTCCACATTCCCTGGGGCAGGAGCTGGACCACAGCCAACCACAACAATACATGTGCATTTTGAACCAGTTGAAATCTCCGAACGCTTTTCAAGGGTAGCCCCGTATAGAGCCCCATTTTTAAATGGAATTTCTTCCAAACTTTGAACTCAACCCCCAGAAAAGGCTCTCAAAAGCTCTCAAGTTCTCTATTTCTTTATTATTTATTAATTGGACTTTTATGCCCCCCCTCTCCGAGGACTCGAGGCGGCGTACAACATATAATAAAACAATGTATAACATTTTAGATCCAATTAATTAAATATAAAGTCTAAGTTCTCTTCTCCAGCAGGCTCTGAAGAGCAGCATTATCCCCTTCTCCCATTTCCCCCCCCCCTTTGATGTGCCTCTCATTCACTGATTGGTTCATTAAATTTATTTGCCGCCCGTCTCATTATCCGGCGAGCTCCCAGCACGAAAGCCACAAACATCCTTAAAAGGTTAAGATATTTCTGAAACAATAAAGAAATGGAAAACTCAAATAAAAATATTCCTTCTGCAGGTAGTCCTCGAGTGACGACCACAATTGAGCCCAAACTGTCTGTTGTTAATGGAGTCTCGCCCCATTTTGAACCCCCCCCCCCCCCGGACTCTCTTCTTATTTCTCATTTTCCTCTTAGGAATTTGAGGACTGTCTGACGAAACTGGACGAAATCCTGAGCC
This sequence comes from Erythrolamprus reginae, assembly GCF_031021105.1. Lineage (NCBI taxonomy): Eukaryota > Metazoa > Chordata > Lepidosauria > Squamata > Dipsadidae > Erythrolamprus > Erythrolamprus reginae. Next base: position 352,557,379 of record NC_091951.1, read on the forward strand.
TGAAAGCCGAATGCATCCACCGGGCACGAAGCCAATTGCAGCTCTGCTTTGCTGCGCCCTCCAGCGGTACCACCACGCTACTACCGGTTTCCTCCACCTAGTCAGGAAGCGCCAGAGCCAGACCGGCTACGGATAGCACCTCCAAGCACCAAAGAGATCCGATTGTCAGGCTTGGCGTGTTTTCGGAAGAAACCTCCGTGCCGGTTAACAAGGGGATTTTGGCCGATGGCCCAAGACGGTTTCTCTCCCTCCCGGTTTTTGCAAAGCCCCCAAACTGCTTCAGGCTGGAATCTCCCAGGATCTGTTGAGAGAAAGGAGGGGATCTCGCCTGCTTCCCAAAGCCATCCAGTTTTTCCTGCCTGGCTGTCATTGTGTGGGTCTGAGTAGTGTCTGAGCTGTGAGCAAACACCCATGTTGGACAAAGGCAGCTGTGCGGTCACTTCCCCGCTTAACAAAAATTCTACATTAATACTTCCGCTTTCCCATTAGATGCTGTCATTCCATCAAGAGGCCCATCACGAAGCCAGAAGCCTCATCATCTGGAATTTATTTATCAAATTTAAAGGGCGACCTTCTCCTAACAAACTCAGGGCGACTTACAGCGATAAAATAGTAAAAAATATGACAATTTGAGGGACAAAAAGTGGAGAAGAAATGACTTGAAAGCCTGCAGGTGAATCAAGGCAGCTTTTCTAACCTGAAATCTTCACGTTGGCTCCACTAAATATTAGCGCTGGTGCAAACGTGCACCAGACGAGTCTCCCGATTCCTACCAACAGGTTCTACGGTTGTTACAATAGAAACTATGCAAGATTAGGAACCTGGCAGGAAGTTTGTGCAGCTAGTAGAAGATTCTCCAGACATGTTAAGGCTTCCGGGCCCTGCTCTGCAGTTTCAAAGACCGGCAATAAAGAACATTGGAAGAAATAGTAACTCCGGGGCAGGAGGCACGGAGCCGGTACCTTCAAACCTGGTGGGCTTTGAGCATCGGTTTGTGGCGAGATACACCCTTGGTTGTCCAATTCTTTCCTTGTCCAGCTCCTAAGTAGTAAGATTTAGGGGACAGTGGAACTCATAGTGAGAGCGATTCAGCCAGAGTTAGGAGCCAGTCACCGAGACCACTGAGAATGCTGCCTAAATAGCCATTATTTTGACCTCCGTTCACCTAAGCACATAGCCCAACCTTGCTACTACGCTGAGTAATTCCAATATTAGGTGCCATTTGGTCGTTGCAGGCTTGTCCCACCAAGCAGGAGATGAAAGACATCGATTTGACCTCGAGCATGTATGTTTTAGGGCCCAGAATGCAACCGCCACGCGTGCTCCTCAGCAGTGAAGAACCATGACATTAGAAAACGGTTGCAAAAAATGGAAACGGTGCAAACGGTTTAGCAAGACTTGTCAGAAACGCCTCAAAATAGATATAAACCCAGCAGATGGACCGAGGGCAGCATACCTACTGGTAATGTTTTTTTTAAAATGTAGAGATAGCTTGGTCGTTTCGCATTAAACACTTTGCCTTACCGTACCAAAAAAAAAGTGTCTTTAAATACCTTTAATATGTGGAGGTTCATGTGTTTTAAGGTTGTTGATTGCGGCAAATGCTGTGTAAGTTAGAATGAGTTTGAATCTATGCGTGTCATTTTATACTGAAGTTTTGCTTTGGAATTTGCTGTGTGACATTTCCCTCCAAATCAAGTACCCAGATCAGAATGTAATTTGATGGCTTGATTGCAAGAGTAATTCACTAGTGAAAAGAGGTGTACGTAGTTATGCCACTGTGTAATGGCGCCAGAAGTCCCCTCCAACTACAAACTTTCCCATCAGGGAACCGAGTGATGTGACACCTCAGCACAGCTGGTCCTTTAGAAATGTGGCATTTTGGGGGCGGCTAAGACAGGTGGGGCTCTCTACAATCAAACTTGACTTAGGCCATTATAAAATAAAATTTATTCATGATTGTTGGCTACGGATTTGGTAGTGTTTCCTTTTCACTAGATAGTACACGGGATAGAATTCTTTCTAGGCCCAGTGTGATTGGACACACAAGGAATTTGTCTTTGGTGCAGATGCTCTCAGTGTACATAAAAGAAAAAGAGACATTTGTCAAGAAACATGAGGGACAACACTTGACAATTGTCATAGGAGTCAAATAAGCAATCAGGAAACAATCGATCTTAAGAGGATGAATTGACATACAGTGGTACCTCATGATACGAACCCTGTCTTACAAACAACCTGAGATACGAACCCGGGGTTCAGAAATTTTTTGCCTCTTCTTACGAACTTTTTCCTTCTTATGAACCCGCCGCCGAGAAGCCCCGCCACCCTGCTGTCGCTTTTTGAAGCAGCCGGGGGGCTTCTCAGCGTCCTCCTGAACCCAAACGCCAAACCCGAACTTCCGGGTTCGGTGTTCGAGAGGCCGCCGAGAAGCCCCCGGCTGTTTCAAAAGACAACAGCCGGGCAGCGGGGCTTCTCGGCGGCCTCCTGAACGCTGAACCCAGAAGTTCGGGTTTGGCGTTCGGGTTCAGGAGGACGCTGAGAAGCCCAGCCTCCCAGCTGTCACCTTTTGAAACAGCCGGGGGGCTTCTCGGCGGCCTCTCGAACCCGAATGCCAAACCCGAACTTCCAGGTTCGGCATTCGGGAGGCCGCCGAGAAGCCCCCCGGCTGTTTCAAAAGACGACAGCCGGGCGGTGGGGCTTCTCGGCGGCCTCCCGAATGCCGAACCCGGAAGTTCGACAAAAGTTCGGGTTCGGGAGGCCACTGAGAAGCCCCGCCGCCCGGCTGTCACCTTTTGAAACAGCCGGGGGGCTTCTCGGCGGCCTCCCGAACGCCGAACCCGGAAGTTCGGGTTTGGCGTTTGGGTTCAGGAGGATGCTGAGAAGCCCCCAGGCTGTTTCAAAAGGTGACAGCCAGGCGGCAGCATTTTTTTTTCCCCGTTGCATGGATTAATTGATTTTACATTGTTTCTTATGGGAAACAATGTTTCGTCTTACAAACTTTTCGTCTTACGAACCTCCCCCGGGAACCAATTAGGTTCATAAGACAAGGTATTACTGTATTTCACACAATGACATTTCTCGTCTCTATAAGCGTGTTTCAAGGTCTGTACTGCTTTATGATATATTTACAACTCCCTGCAGCTTTAGCATCGGTGTCAACGCTCTCGGCTCCAAAGGTTCCAACCCTGAGTAGAACAGTTGCACATTCCACATTATCTTTTTTTCTTCCTCCCGTTTTAAAAAGCACTTTTTGTGTGTTCTCTTTGCTGCTGTGTTTATATTTGTAGGGCTTTTTTAAATGCTTTTTTTGGTCACTACTTTAAAAGTTATTACACACACTGTATAAGACACACTTTTTTCCTCCCTAAAAGAGGCTGAAAATTCAGGGGGGTCTTATATTCTGAATGTAGCTTTTTTCAAAGCTTTTTCCCCCCAGCCCTAACTAGGTGCTAATGATCTTCCCAGCTCTTACCTTGCAGGTTCTTTCATGGTTACTCTTTGCGAATAATTTTTTTCCAAGCCCCAAGTCTTTGCAGGGTTTTTTTTTCATTGCTCTCCTTGCTCCAAATGTTTCTTTCCAGCCCTAACCAGGTGCTAACCATGGTCCCAGCTCTTACCCACTTGCAAGCTTTCATTGTTACTCTTTGCGAATAAGGTTTTTTAAAGCCCTTAACCAGGGGATAAAACGAGGTGCTGAAGCTGGGAAGACTAAGGACACTAGCCAGATGAATACCTGGTAGGCAGATTCTTTTCCCTATTTTCCTCCCCAAATACTAACGTGCGTCTTATACTCCGAAAAATACAGCATGTATTTATGTATAGGTTTCCCTGTCTGTCTGAATCTAGGACAGTGTGCTCTCTCGCTCTCTCTATATACATAACCACAGCACACACACAAAATGTTTAGATGAATGCAAAGGCTGCCCTATCCAGCTGCGTCTGTGCTCTTTCTCTCTCTCTCCATATATATATATATATATATAGTGATACCTCATCTTACGAACGCCCCTTCATACAAACTTTTCATGATACAAACCCGGGGTTTACGATTTGTTTACCTTGTCTTAACAACCATTTTCATTTTACGAACCCTAGCCCGGGTGTGTGGGCTTTCTTACTGCGTGTGCGTTCCCTGCCACAGGGATTTCCCTGTCTTGTGACTCACCGCTGGGATTTCCCATTTGATTATAGCCCCCCCGGGATTCCTCACTCGGAGAAAGCGCTCTCGCAGCCACTTCACTGGGAGTGCTTTTGCCAAGCGCTTCCGGAATGCCCGCCTCGCCTCTCCTGCAGCCCCTTCGCTGACAGCCCTGGGCGAAAGCGCTCCCAGTGAAGGGGCTGTGAGAGGGGAGGGGCAGACGTTCCTGAAGCGCTCGGAGAAAACCCTCTCACGGCCCCTTCGCTGGGAGCGCTTTCACTGAGCCAACCCCTTCGCAGCTGGCCCTCTGCTCCAGCCCTGCCCTCCCAAAGGGTGGCGCTGCCATGTCCCGGCGGATTCCATCCCTCTGGCCAGGACAAGAGGATAGTGGCGGCGGCGGCGGTTTCCCTTTGAGAAGCAGCAGCAGCGCCAGGAATGTCACATCCACCCCCCGCCCCCGAACAAGGATCCAAATGCCGGCAGTATTGGGCAAAAGGGGTGAGTTTTGGGCTTGCAGGCATTATTCACTTTTCCCATGATTCCTATGAGAAACATGGTTTCATCTTATGAATTTTTCACCTTACAAACCTTTCCGAGAACCAGGTATTACTGTATATAAACACACTAACTTACCTATGAATCCCCCCTGCAGCCAGGCCATCTAAACGGAAGGACTTTCCACTGGCCTGCCTACAATTATACATTTGTTTTATTTAATGACTGGGCCAGCAAATCCCCATCGGCTCTAGAGCAGTTTGAAGATCCTAAGAAGGGTTAAAAAAAACAATAACCCAAACAAAACTGACACTCAACCCTGGCGAGGCGTCATGAGGCATTCATCCCAAAGGACAGGTTCAGGGTTACTCAGGACTACAAGGCCCCTGGGGCACCTACCTCCCCTCCCTGGGATGGGAAGGAAATGACTTGGCCTTGGGAGGTGTGTTTTTTCCAGATTCAAGTTCCGGAGTGCTGGGTCAAAGGCCATCAAAGCCAGCCCCTCAACGGGCTTCAATCAAACAAACGGGGGTCTTGAGGTTTAACAGAATTTTATTGTTGGGATTATTACAGGCAGACCTCGATTTATGACCAGGTTAGGAAGTTCTGACACCAGGGTCCCTGGTCGCATGACCGGATGCTCGGATGCTCGTCGGGGTGACTCAACCTTCCGAGGTCGGTAAAATGAGGATCCAGGTTGTTTGGGGACAACAGGCTGACATTGTAATGTTGTGTAGCCAGAGTGTGTTAAAGGACTGTGGAGTGGTGTGTTAAGTCTTAAATGCTACTGCTATTAGCAAACCGCGTTTACAGCCACCAGAAGCGTCCCACAATCACACAACCACAATTTTGAGGTTTTGGGTTGAAACCAGTGTTTACTTCTGGTTTCCAGTTAATTAAAAAAAACACCACAAAATGCCCCTTCTGGACCCTGGGTTGATGATGGCAGTGGTTCACTCAATGGCCACTACAAGAAAAGTTGTAAAAGCTGACCTGTCAACGCGACTTACAAAGCTCTACTCGGGTTATAAGTCGAGGACTATCTGTCCCTAGGAAGGGTCCCTCAAGGAACAAAACCCCAGGTGGCAGTTCTCGGAAAGAGACAGACAGCTGTCATGAGATCGATTCCCACACAGTATTTTAGGATGAAGAAAGGTCAGTCAGCAATTTGCCCAAATAATGCTAATTATTGACAGCTCGCCAATGGGGGGAAATCATAAAGCTGGATTTTCATAAAGGGGGTGGGTGGGGGGAAATGAGACTAGTCTCCCCTAAAGCCCGAGAACACATTTTAAGATTTTATTAGTATCTTTTCTGCAGAGCCAAAATAGCAAATCACTTTGAGGATCAAGACCGCTTATATATTTCTTTGTACGAATTTAAATCTTTAAACATGTACAACATAATACTTTTTCCGCTATCAAAAACCCCAAAGGCTGATTCCTACGACTAGATTAATCATTATAATTGTGAAGGGAAAACAAAAACGAAACGGAACCAACGAGGTGAATATTATAAAGAAAGTGCTTGAAAAAGAGAGACGACCCCCCCCAGCCCATCGCCAATTTTACACGGTTCTGTTAAAAAACCTGACCGTCACGTCATTTCTCCAGAACGACGTGGCTTAAATAGGAGCACAATGGTCAGCTTGGGTGGGGCAGAGCCAAAAACCTCTGGGTCAGATAGAAGAGCCGAGGGGCAAAAGATTTCACAGCTTATTATTTTGGGGGGAGGGGGGCTGTGAGGGGAACTGGTAGAAATCCACGAGCAGCCCAGGCCGCCACGGCAGCAAAAGCCACAAAGTTTCTTTCTCTGGGACGCACAACGGCCGTTACCGAACCAGTGTTGCGCTACGTTGACTAAGTTCCTTCTTCCCACCCTCCCCGCCTGGAGTAAAACTGACTTCCGTTTTCCTTTTTTTTTAAGTCTCACAATGTTTGCGGGAGGAGCAGGCAGACCAAGGAAAGCGGTTGCAAGGAAGTCGAGGGTAGAACCTTGCGGGCGAGGGTCCGGTTGATGCGCCTCGGAGTCCATTTTACAAAGGGGGAGGGGTGTGTGTGTGTGTGTCAGGGATGGAATTGGGGTGGGAGGATTGGGAGAAAAGGAAAAAAAACCAGCCTGTCACTTGCCTGAAGAACTCAGTCCGGTGTCTCTGGCCTCCCCAAAAAACCAAACGTGGGGGGGAAGGGCACTTAAAACTTTAATCTGATAAAAGTGGTTGGAACTCTGGGTGGGTGGGGGCACAGCCGGCCGGAGGGAGGGAGGGAGGGCGTGGAAAGGGACTGGCTCTTTCCGCTGCGACAGCCTCTCGAACGCAGGATCCTAGGGCCGTTCTCCTTCCCGAGGCAACACCAGAGAAACGTGGCTGGTGATGGTGGGAGGGGGGGAGGGAGTCCTGTGGCCCGCAGCGAGGGGCTGCTCCCCGCTCCTGGTGCCTTTCAGCTGGCCCCCGCTCGGGTCATTAAATCTTCCAGGGCGTCGTCCTGGTCGTTGTTGTGTAATAACAAAACTTCTTTAATGTCTTTCAGTTCGAAGCCCATTTCTTTAAATTTGCTCATGAGGTGGAGCATCTCGGTGGCCTGTGGAAAGGAAGGAGGGAAGGAAGGAGGAAGGAAGGGAGGGAGGAAAGAAAGAAAAGCAGGGAAGGAGGAAGGGAGGAAGGAAGATATAAACTATCAACTTAGTTTATGGAGTCTTAGTGGATAACGGAGTATTATTATTATTATTATTATTATTATTATTATTATTATTTATTATTATTATTATTATTTCTATGCCACCCTTCTCGAACCGACTGTTTTGGCTTCGAGAAGGTCTTGAGGCAGTGAAAAAGATGCCACATCAGGAGTGTCTCTGCATGGCTGGCTGAGGAATTCTGGGAGTTGAAGTCCACAAGTCAGTCAATCCAATCAGAATAGAGCTGGAAGGGACCTTGCGGGTCTTCTAGTCCAGCCCTCTGCTCCAGCAGCAGATCCTGTACCATTTCATACAAGTGGCTGTCCAATCTCTTAGCAATAGCAATAGCATTTAGACTTATCTACCACTTCACAATGCTTTTCCAGCCCCCTCTAAGCGGTTTACAGAGAATCAGCCTCTTGCCCCCAACAATCGGGGTCCTCGTTTGACCCACCTCGGAAGGACGGAAGGATGAGTCCACCTTTGAGCCAGTGGTGAGATTTGAACTGCTGAACTACAGCTAGCAGTTAGCTGAAGGAGCCTGCAGTGCTGCACTCTAACCACTGTGCCACTTAATATCAACACACATACACACTAAGCCACAAATCCAGCAATGGCTACAGTGCCATGTGTTGAGCCCCCTAGCCTGTTCCAGAAAGAGATTCAACAACATCACAACCAGAGTGATCTTTGGTGGCTCAGTGTTTAAAATGCCATATTACAGGCCAACTCACTGCTCACTACCAGCAGTTCGATTCTCACCGGCTCAAGGTGGACTCAGCCTTCCATCCTCCCAAGGTCAGTAAAGTGAGGACCCAGACAGCTGGGGGCAACAGGCTGAATCTGTAAACTGCTTAGAGAGGGCAGCACCATGAAGCAGTGTATAAGGGTTATTGCCAAGTTTATTGCTAACTCTGTTCACACTGGCTCAAGGTTGACGCAGCCTTGCGAGATCGATTGATGGTTGGGGCCAAAATGCTGACCCTGCAAAATTTATTTATTTATTTATTTATTAGATTTGTATGCCGCCCCTCTCCGTAGACTCGGGGCGGCTCACAATACAATAAAACAGTTCATGACAAATCTAATAATTTACTATTTAAAATATTTTAAAACCCCATTATTAAAAAGACATACATACAAACATACCTACATAAATTGTATAGGCCCAGGGGAAATATTTCAGTTCCCCCATGCCTGATGACAAAGGTGGGTTTTGAGAAGTTTACGAAAGGCAAGGAGGGTAGGGGCAGTTCTGATCTCTGGGGGGAGCTGGTTCCAGAGAGTCGGGGCCGCCACAGAGAAGGCTCTTCCCCTGGGGCCCGCCAACCGACATTGTTTAGTTGACGGGACCCGGAGAAGGCCCACTCTGTGGGACCTAATCGGTCGTGGGATTCGTGCAGCAGAAGGCGGTCTCGGAGATATTCTGGTCCGATGCCATGAAAATGCTTAGCGAGGGCTGTCAAGCGCCATGGCCAGAGCCATGAAGTCTCACCTTCTCTTCCGAGCACTGGTGCATTTCAAGAGCAGTTTCTACCAGGAGCGGATCAAAGCCCTTCTCACAGAGATGCCCACGGACAACCAGGTACTCCAGAATCTAGAGAGAGGATCCAGACAGAAGACGAGTTCAAAGGTTTGGTCTGCGAGTCCAGTTGCAACTTTTCCAGAGCGGAGTTGCCTGAGTTGACCAAGATCTCACCTGGTCCTATCAATAACTGGTTTCAGCTACCCACACATTTCATTCCCAATGGTATTCTTGTTCTGGTTGTCACTTAAGTGCAATTAGTCTTCAACTTAACATCAGTTCGTTTAGTGACTGTTCAAAGTTACAATGTTATTGAAAAAAATGTGACACGGCCATTTTCCAGAGTTGTGACCTTTGCATCATGCCTGTGATCATGATCAAAATCTAGATGCTTGTTAATTGACTCAGACTTATGACAGGACAGCTGATTCCCTTTGGTGACCTCCTCACAGATTCACCTAACAACCATGTCACTAATTGGATGATTGCAGTGATTCACTTAACAACTGTGGCAGGAGAAGGCCGTAGAATGGGGCAAAACTCACTTAATAACAACAAGAGAAATTTTGGGCTCAATTGTGATTGAAGGCAAGGCCTAGCTGTATTACTTAGCTATATGTTTAATTTACATCCCACCTTTTATTATATTTATAAATAACTCAAGCCTGTGAAAATAGCTAATACTCCTTCCTTCTATTTTCCCTACCGTAACCACCTGGTGAGGTGAGGTTAGGTAGAGGGACTGGCCCAAGGTCATCCACCTGCTTTCCATGCCTAAGGTGAAACTAGAACTCCCAGTCTCCTGGTGACTGACCCAGACACATACAACCAACTTTCATGCCTAAAAACAGGACTAGAACTCATCATCTCCTGATGTTTGGCCCAAGGTCACCTAGCCAGTTTTCATGGTTAATGTTACCGAGTGTGCAGAGTAACCCTTGAGTAACCAGAGATGCACAGAGAAAACATGGAGGTGGCAGTTATCCAGCTGATAGCCCAGAAATACAAGTAGTAATTTATTTATTAATTGGATTTGTATGCCGCCCCTCTCCGAGGACTTGGGACAGCTAGTTCAGATAACCAGCTACATTCAGTGTATAAATATTATTTACTTTGGCAAATAGCTTAGTCAAGAACAATCCTAGTCATACACAATGACATCAGTCAATATTCTCAGTACATAGACAATATTATAAACTTTCTCAATACATATAGCACAGACAAAGTAGCAGAAAATAAAGAGAGGCAGGCTTCTGGCTCCCTCTTGTGGCTAAATGCAATACTAACTCTTAAAGCTACAGTGTTTTAATTCATTTAAACATACATTGATAGTTGTACTGCCAAACCCAACCAGTTATGCACATACTACTAACAGTTAAGGCAGGATTCCTGGTGGCTGACCCCAAATTCCCCGGCCAACTTTCATGGCTAAGGCAGGATCAGAACTCAGCAGCTCCTAGTTTCTAGTCCATCATCTTAACCACAACCCACCCACCCCCTTGACTCACCCCATGTTGTTTGCTATGAAATGTTTCTGAAAGAGTCTGGCCATTTCTGGTGGTTGTTTAGATACAAAGAGGGATACTACCCTGTATCGCGTGACATACCACCACAATGGAGGCCAACATTTCTACTGCTAATTGCAGTTCATTTAGTGACAAGGTTGTTAACTGAATCTGGCTTCCCTACTCACTTTGCTTGTTGGAAGGCTGGCAAAGGGGATCACGTGACGCCAGGAGACTGCAAGAGTCACAAACAGAGCCTGAATTTTGACCGCAGGATCACAGGGATGATGCAACGGTCAGGACTGTGAAACAGTCAAGTCACTTTTTTCAGGGCCAGAGTAACTTTGAACTGTGTGAAGGGGAGGGATACCTCTACTTTCCCAAGCTCAGGGCTGGGTTTTACTTACCTTCCCTGCCGGTCCACATCACAATGGACATGCATGTTTTGCACGCGCCCCTCCCTGGAAATGACTCTCTGCGCATGCCCAGACGATTTGGCACATGCGTAGAGTGGGGGGGGGGGGGGGGTTGGCAATCGGCAGTGACTGGAGGACCAGTTTGGGAATGTGGACAGCAAGTTCGGTGATTGATGGGAAATTTCTGCTACCAGTTCTATAGAATTGGTCAGAACCTGCAGCAACCCACTGCTGCCCAGGCTCCCCCCCCCTCCATCAAAGCTCTTGAGTCGCTGTTGGTTTTTTCTCTGCCATAACACAAACACAATCCAAAAAAACCCCAACAACAACAAAAAAAGGAACTGTACAAATAACAGTTCAATGGGGGGGAGGGGTTATGTTCTGGCAGTTTTGCAGTTTCTTTTATAGGATGTAAGTACAATATTTCAACAAACAATTATGCCTTATCTATCTATATTTATAACGCTTGTATAATAAAAATTATTTTTTTTTAAAAAACACAAACGCCATCCTGTAAGTGCCACGAGGCGACTCCAAAATGACAAGGGACCAACGGGGCCTCTGAACACCCAAGCCAAAGCCAAGGTCAACCTGGGATCCCTTCTCCCGGGTGTCTGGGCAGAAGGGCATCTCCCTCTCACCTGTTCGATGCCCTGTCGGTTCCTCTTCATCGCTTTTAAGACATCTTCGTGCGAGTAGCCCATGCCCACGATGATGTCAAGACACTGCAGTTCGCTGGAGGTCAAGGCCTGCCCCACATCCCCATAGGAGACGCTGCTGGGCCCTTTTACACAGCTGCTGGTGGTCTTGGGCACTTGAGAGGTGAGGAAACTTTGGTGAGTTACCTAAGGGAGGGTCAAGAAGGGGAACATTTGAGGGGGAGGCAGAACACGGCTGGTGCCCCTAAGTCAAGGAGGAAGCTTTCAGCCATCCATCACCTATTTATCTATATCTAGTCTGTCTAGTCTGTCTGTCTATCTTTCTATCTGTATTTATCTCACCCCCTCTCTCCCCATCTCTCTATCTAATCTATCTGTATCTATGTATCTATGTATCTATGTATGTATCTATGTATCTATCTACCTACCTAACTACCTACCTATCTACCTACCTACCCTCTCATCTACCTATCTACTGTCTACCTCTTCCTTTTATCTCTTCTGTCTTCACTTATCTATGCCAACTATCTCTTCCAGCTCCTATCTCTTCTATCCTATGAGCCTTGGTGGTGCAATGGTTAGAGTGCAGTACTGCAAGCTGCTTCTGCTACTGCTGGCTGTAGCTCATCAGTTCAAATCTCTCTTGTGCAGTGCAGGTGAGTTGATTTCCTGTCCCAGCAGCAGACAGAGGAAGAGGTGCCGGGGAGGTGGAGCGATCTGGACACATCACACAGCCGTAGGAAAGTCAAGTCGGTGGGCTGGAGCGGGTGGGTGGCCGTGGGAGATTCATTTTCGGAGGGTGGCACTGGCAGCAGACGGAGGCAGAGGCAAGGGGTGGAAGGCAAGTCTCCCATTACCGTCCACCACTCCAGCCCACGGCCTCTTGGTTTCCTGCAGCACCTCCAGACCATGTACCTCTTCTGCGCCACCTCTGCCTGCACCTGGTGCTTGGACAGGTAATCAACACACCTATGCTTCACAGGCTGCAGCTGTTGACAGACACTGTTGGTCCATGCATGCTCAACACCTCCTTTGCTGGCCATGCCCCGTTCTCTCTGGGCGGGTCAAGGATCAGAGATAAAGAAGCCACACACACACTCGCAAAATTTGATCACAGCAAAAGTCTACTGATGAAACAAGTTCCTGCAATAAACTGGTGAACTCTAAAGAATTCCATGCTGACAGCGCAAAGATCTGGAAGCAGAAAGTCCTCTCAGCTTCGGTTCTCCGACCGCCATGATACAAAAGTTGTTCACCACGCCCGCTTTTTCTCAGGCGGTCCCTTATATACTGACAAGGCGTGGCCAAGTGTCCCATAGAGCTACTAATGCCAAGAACCGCTTCTTTTCAGATACTCATGTCTAGACACCGTCCTCCTGACTCTTGCATCTAATGGGGGGGGGGCTCCTCCTCTAATTCCCCATTGTCCTCCTCTGACTCACTCAATGCCATAACTGCAGGTGCTATAGTCTCTGGTGGGTCCCCAGTCTCTAACTCCCCCTCACTCTCAGACTCGGGTGCCAAGAACACTGGCCTTGGATACCAATACGCACATCTATCTCCTGGTCTTTGAAATCCATGACCAGCTGAGCTAGACGTGGACCACCCACAACATGCCTCCCTTCACTAGGGCTTATATTCAAGGTAGGGTTTATGTTAAGTGCATGCTTCAAAATCAGGCTAAGGCTTATTTTCGGGACAGATGGATGGCTGTAGACAGATAGATGTTAGCAACAGCACTTATATACAGTGTTCCCTCAATTTTTGCGGGTTCGAACTTCACGAATAGCCTATACCACGGTTTTTCAAAAAATATTAATTAAAATAATACTTCGCTGGTCTTTTTCTATACCACGGTTTTTCCCGTCATATGTCAGCGCCATATCGTCTGAATTAAGAGCTGTGGTAGTGCTGTGGTTAGAATGCAGTACTGAAGGCTACTGATCACTGACTGCCAGTAGTTTGGCAATTCGGATCTCACAAGGCACAAGGTTGACTCAGCCTTCCATCCTTCTGAGGCGGGTAAAATGAGGTTTAGAGTAAGCATATTGTTGGGGACAATAGGCTGACTCTAAATCACTTAGAGAAAGCTGTAAAACACTGTGAATTGGTACAGTGGAGAAGTCTAAGTGCTATAGCTATTGCTATTCTATGTGTCTGCACGCACATTTGTGTGTCTTCCTTTTTTGGGGGGGTACAATCAATTTAAATTCAAAATCTGTCAGAGTATAGGCAAATAAATAACAAAAATAATTATTGTTAATAAATAATTATGTTTATAAATATCAGGATCGCCAAGTGTCGTATTCAATGGTGAGTACCAGTAATAATGGTGAGTAAATGGTTGTTAAGGGAATGGGAAGTGGTAATTTAGGAGTTTAAAGTGTTAAGGGAAGGCTTGTGATACTGTCCATAGCCAAAAATGGTGTGTTTACTTCTGCATCTCTACTTCGCGGAAATTCAACTTTCGCGGGCGGTCTCGCAACGCATCCCCCGCAAAAATCGAGGGAACACTGTACTGCTTCACAGTGCTATACAGTGGTTTACAGAGCCAGCCTATTGCCCCCAACAATCTGGGTCCTCATTTTACTGACCACAGAAGGACGGAAGGCTGAGTCCAGGAACAAATATCTGGCAGTCAGCAGAATTAGCCTGCAATACAGCATTTTAACCAGTGTGCCACCATGGTTCCCCATAGTCCCAGGTTTGCCCAGGTCTTCATACCAAAGCATAAAAAGCCCACAAAAATAGCTTCACAAGGTAAAACCACTAGGCCAGGCCCGCAGGGGCAAAACTCGAGTTCAAAGAAGCAGTGTTAATAAAAATAATTCCTGTAAGACCCACAGGATGAGGGTTTAATTAACGCAGGCTCTACAGGAAAATCCACTCTCCCTTCATTGCAGGGGTCAGGCAACACAGCAATGACTAGTTTCCGTGCAGGAAGGTATATGGGCACCGGTGTTTCTTGTTCCTGGCCACTTGAAAGTCTGTGGACTTCAACTCCCAGAATTCCCCAGCCAGCATCTGAATTTTGGTTACATGACCAAAGGGATGCTGATGCAAGGGTTGTAATGTAAAAAAATGGTCATATGTCACTACCATTGTAACTCCAAACAGTAACTAAATGAACTGTTCTAAGTGGAGGGCTACCTGTACTTACCACCTGGAATCGGAGGCGACTAAGTCTGCTAATTGATACCAGATTGTTCCAAGTGATCTTCAATTTATGACTATTTGCTTAGTGACCATTTGAAGTTACAAAGGAAGAAAAAATAAGTGCAGTGGTAACCGTCAGTTCGGATCCTGTAAAAAGAGGATCAACGCTAAGAGAGCTGATTGATGAAGGAGATCTGGAAGGCTAAACAGCTCAATAAAAGGGTTGACAGGACGTCCATCCACCATTTTAAAAAAGGCTGACATATGCTAGGGATTATTAAAAATTATCCTTTTTCTTCCATATGGAAAATGTTGAGTCCCCTATGTTAGCTGCCTTCCTCTGCCCTCCTTCCAGCTGCAGGTGGGGAACTGGGCTTTGGGTGGGGAACGTTCAGTGCCAATGTAACTTTGGTCACTAAACGAATTGTAAATCGAAGATGATCTGTATTCCATTTCTGCCTTCCAAAAATTGATCCAGATTGATGGCTTTATTTGTACCTAAATTTGAGAAGATCATACTATTTAGAATAAGGGACCTTGGATGTCTTCTAGTCCAATCCCGTTTTAAAAATTCCATTGTTGGAGCATTCACAACTTCTGGAAGCAGGCTGTTCCACAGATTAACTGTTCTAACCGTCAGGAAATTTCTCCTTAGTTCTAAGTTGCTTCTCTCATTTAGTTTCCACCCATTGCTTCTTGTCCTACCCTCAGGTGCTTTGGATAATAGGTTGACTCCTTCTTCTTTGTGGCAACCCCTGAGATATTGGAAGAGTGCTCTCATGTCTCCCCTGGTCCTTCTCATGAAACTAGCCCTGCCCAGTTCCTGCCTCCATTCTTCATATGTTTAAGCCTCCAGTCCCCTAATCCTCTTTGTTGCTCTTCTCTGCACTTTTTCCAGAGTCTCAAAATCCTTTTTGCATTGTGGTGACTATAACTGAATGCAGTATTCCAAGGCATTATAGAGTGGTATTTAGAGACATAAATATATTGTTTTTGTTTAGTGTCGTTCTGTGTCTGTTTGATTCCTCCCCCACCCCCCATGGATCTTAATCTTTTGAACAAAATAAAAATTATGACAGAGAAAATTATACAGCCCCCACCATCAAGACCCCCCTCCTCTTCTTCTACTCATAGAAGCTCATGATCTACACCCCAAAAGCGCACTTCCTCTGTTGTGCAGCGCTTACCGCTGTGGCTGTAGTGAGCACCGGAATGTCTTCTGTACACGCTACGGAGGTGGTCTGGGAAGGGCCTCGGGACACGGAGGATAACGTTTGCGTGTCTAGGCCGGGGTCCACGCTGAAGGCGGGAGCCTCGATCCCATGGTGTCCGTTCAGTTCACCGGCTTTGTCCGGTAAAGCGCCCAGGAAAGTGCCATTGTGCCTGCGGTAGGTGCTTGCCAGCCTCGCCGCCCGCAAATCGCTCTCGTCCAAATCCAGCTTCGGGAAGGAGAGGGACTTGATGTTACTGACCGAGGTCGCGGGCGGGAGGGGCATCTTCTCGCAGCCGCCCAGCTGGGGCAAGGCCACGAGACCGTTGGGTTTGTGGAGGGGCTTGAGGTCCAAAGCTGCCCTTTCCAAAGAGGCCAAGACCTCCTGGTCTTGCAGGACCGACGGAGGCGCCACTTTGGGCAAGCCGCTGCCGTTGCCGCTGCCCTCGAGCAGTTGGGCCGCGATGGGCCCCGTGGTGTCGACGTGGATCTGGAGGATGTTCTTGAGTTCTTCCCGGTCGTCCAGGGTCTTCAGCTCCAACTTGTCGAAGGGGTCTTCTTCGCACTCAAAGTCCGCCGGGTTGAAGTCAGCCTTGGAGTGAGGAGGGCTCAAAGCCTTTTGCTTCAGAGCGCTGCTGTTGGCCGGGGTGGGAGTGAGGATGGAGTTGTGGTGCATGCCGGCCAGGATGGGGTTGATGGGGAGGGGCAGGGCGGCTCCTGGGCCACAGCCCTCGGGCAGGTGTTCCTCCGAGGCCCTCTTCACACTGGCCAGGGTCTCCTTGGCTTTCCGCTCCATCTCTTGCTGGACGGCTTGGATCCGCTTAATGTTCTCGGCCCACTCAATCGTTTTCCTTTCGAGAGAGAAGTCATACTGAGGAGAGAGAGAGAAACCATGGTTAACAGACAAATGAGAAGGTTTTGTATTTGGGGTTCAACAGTGGGGGTCCGTGGGGGGTCCCCAAGATTGGTGGGTTTTTCTTGCAGGCATTTCATGACCCAGTCAGGTAACATTATCAGTGCTAGAAGGGAGGGAGGTTTGTGGAATGGAAGAGGAGCGGTGATGGTGGAGATGGAAGCTGAGGAGGAAGATGAAGAAAATTAGAGAGGGGGAGGAGGAAAAGAGGAGGAAAGAGAGGAGGAAGAAAAGAGAAGAGGAGGAAAAGAGAGGAGGGAAAAAGGAAGAGATTAGATAATATCATCAGTGCTAAAAGGGAATGGGATTTGCTCTCACTTTTATATATTAGTATATAAAATAAGAGCAACCCCACTTGCTCCTGACACTGATGGTATTATTGTTATTTATTATTATTATTATTTATTAGATTTGTATGCCGATTTGTATGGTATTGCCCAGCTAGATTGCGAACCGTCTGCAAGAAAGCCACCTAGTCCAGAGAATACCGAGGATGCTACATACTGGAATATTGCAGAAGCTAAGATATTTCCCTAAAGGAAGAGCACCTATTGATAAATGCACCATCAGCTCCTTTTGGGTCGTTTATGGAGAACCACACAAGGGGCCTTTATTAAGGTGACTTCTGCAAAGGCTAGGTATGAAGTGAGAGCCCCATGGCTGTGAGGACACGTGGGGGCATTTTTCCCCCTACCAATCTAAAATCTTCCAAAGAGGAGGAACTTCAGAACAAAGAGGATCTCTTCCTTTGGCCGCAACTTCCACTTAAGTTCTCCCTGGTGAGGATTAACAAAGAGGTAGTGACAATTGCAGGGCTGTTGTCTGTTATTTGGCTTCTGCAAACAACACAACAGACGTGCAAACAAATCGAAGCAGTTCCGTTTGAGTCCCTTCGACATTGGGCGGCATATAAGTCAAATAAGTTAAATTAAAATTAAAATTAAGGGAACAGAAAGAATCCACCCAAACGAGGCCAACTAGAGAAGAGCTTTAAACCGAGGTGAGTCTTATCAAAGGCAAGAACTACAATGTACTATGTGTTAAAATAAAGCATCGTTTATTTTAATAAATGTCCAGAGTGGATGACTCACCTGGGCTTCCCGTATCAGTTGTAGAGAATCTGGCAAATAGAAGCCAATGGGGAGGCCCACTTTCGCCGGCCTTCTGAACTTTTCTCCTATCTTGAATGGAACATCATCAAGGTAACTGAAGGGCCCTGGAAGGAAGAAGACATATTGCTTCACCAGTTTGCTCAGGAAACGGTTAAAATCCTGGACTCAGTCCAGACCAGGGGACTCCA
The DNA here is from genome assembly GCF_031021105.1 of Erythrolamprus reginae. Lineage (NCBI taxonomy): Eukaryota > Metazoa > Chordata > Lepidosauria > Squamata > Dipsadidae > Erythrolamprus > Erythrolamprus reginae. The sequence goes on from NC_091951.1 coordinate 352,575,375, forward strand.
ACTGTGGCCGCTTTTAAGACTTGTGGACTGCAATTCCCAGAATGCCTCAGCCAGAAAAACAAAATTCTGCTTTCACCACTCATGGTAGATGAAAAAAATGCCCAAACGGGCAAACCAGAAGTGCATTTTTCCAAACTTCCGGTCTGTCCGTTGGGGAAATTTTTTTGCTTCAGGAAGCTTCCCTGAAGCGTTCAGAGGACGAAACGGCCTTTCCCAAGGCCGAAAATCAGATGGCCAGCGTGCACATGCGCACTGGAGCTGAAACATGGAAAAGTCTCGTGTCTCCTCCCATATGGCTCCGTGTGCCACCTATGGCATGCATGCCATAGGTTCGCCTTCACGGAACTGGGCCATTAGGAAGGTTAAGCTCAGCCCAACTGAATTATTATTATTATTATTATTATTATTATTATTATTATTATTATTTATTAGATTTGTATGCCGCCCCTCTCCGTAGACTCAGGGCGGCTCACAACAATAACAGGAACAATGTAAAAAACAAATCTAATAATTTAAAAAACACTAAAAACCCCATTATTAAAAGCAAACACACACACAAACATTCCATGTATAAACTGTTCCAGCTGTAACACAAAAGGAGCATTATTGCCACTTCAACGGCAGGGCCGGTCTGTTTCTTGGTTCCGTCTCAGGAAAGTTCATTCTCCAGTGTTTGGATTCAACTGACCAATTTAAGTGGCTTGAGCTGCTCCCTGTCCTCACTGGATCTCCCCAATCTCAAACTCCTCATTTTCAAAGGGTTAGAAATTGTTTTGCCCACTTCCAAAACTGCCACTGCTTCAGTATACAGTAATTCAGTATACTGAAATAATTCCTTCAACACTGTCGAACTGTTTACTAAATCTGCACTACTATTACTACTAGTTTTTTCTCATCATTCCTATCACCCATCTCATGTAACTTGTTGCTTGAATCCTTACGATTTATATTAATATTGATTGTTTCCTGATTGCTTATTTGACCCCTGTGACCATCATTAAGTGTTGCACCTAATGATTCTTGACAAATGTCTATTTTCTTTTAGGTAGACTGAAAGTATCTGCACAAATTCCTTCTGTATCCAATCACACTTGGCCAACAAAGCTATTCTATTCTATTCTATTCTATAGAAAGCCCCATGACCATTTTTCATTGTAGTATCCCTGTCCTCATTTGGTCAAAATCTGCAAGCTTGGCAACTGATGTGTATTTATATGACAGTTGTCGTGTCCCTGGGTGATGTGACTAATCATCTTTTGTGTCTTTCTGACAAGCACAGTCGACAGGGAAGCTAGATCCATTTAACCTGTGTTACCAACTTAATCACTGCATTGAGTCACTTAACCAGGTTGGCAAGAAAGGTGATAAATCGGGCAAAACTCACTCCACGACTGTCTTGCTTAGCAATGGAAATTTTGGGCTCAAGTTGTGGTCGTAAATGGAAGACAATTTCTAAAGCCTATTAAGTTTCCATGAATAATTAAATCCTGTGGTCAGAATTCTTCATTTAATAGCCAGGGACAAAGTACACCCAGATGGGTAAGACAGATCCAGCCCCGGCCATTCACTTACCGTGAAAATCAGACCCCGACTTCTTAGAAGCCATTGAGAATCTGAAAGACATTTTTAAAAAGCAGAGTTAGCAACCTTCAGAAGAGTTATGGCACAGGGCACGTAAAGACAAAACTCCATTGTAGACGTTGCTCCATCTTATTGCAATGCACCAGGAATGCCCCAAAGCCCTGCTTTACAACAAGACTGGGTGGTCCTGGATTTAACTGTGGACCCCCAGGTAGGTATTTCAACTCTAACTCAGATTAAGGGAGTGGCACAGTGTCCAAACGGCTGATTGAAATGGCCTAGATATCCCATAAATGAGATTATGATTCAAAATTAACAGCTGAGAGAGCTTTGCTGCTGGTGACTAGGGGGGGAAGGTCCATTGGGGTTTCTCCAAAGCACCTGAAGGTAGGGCAAGAAGCAATGGGTGGAAACTAAACAAGGAGAAAAGTAACGTAGAACTAAGGAGAAATTTCCTGACAGTCAGAACGATTGATCAGTGGAACAGCCTGCCTCCAGAAGTTGTGAATGCTCCAACACTGGAAGTTTTAAAGCAGATGTTGGATAACTATCTGTCTGAAGTAGTGCAGGGTTTCCTACCTAAGCAGGGGGTTGGACTAGAAGACCTCCAAGGTCCCTTCCAACCCTGTTATTATTATTATAAATATCTGATTTCCACACCTTAATCCAGGGATGGTGACACAGGACAACATTCCACAACTATTCTTGAAAGCAGGCCCTGTTGCCATGTGCTTTTTGGAGGCTGGCTGAGAACAGGGCCTATATGTGCATGCAAACAACGCAAGACGGACTTTCTGAGAGGCCACAGTGGCACTAGGGAGGAAGCGGAGGCCTAGCTCCCCATTTCTGGCCCAGCCGGAGGGCTGCTAGCAAGTGAATCTGCTCAGAGCGCCCAGATTTGGAATAACAATAGCACTTAGACTTATATGCCGCTTTGCAGTTCTTTACAGCCCTAAGCAGTTTACAGTCAGCCTCTTGCCCCCAACGATCTGGATCCTCGTTTTACCCACTTTAGAATGATGGACGACTGAGTCAACCTGGAGCCTGGTGAGATTTGAAATGCCAAATCACAGGCAGCTGACAGTCTGCAGAAGTAGCCTGCAGTACTACACTCTAACCACCGCACCACCGAGGCTCAATAGCAATGGGACAACTTGCCCCAACCAGCTTATTGCAGCCAATTCACCGTGGGCAGTTTACCTTGGTTAACTTGCCATGGGACAATTCAACAATGTTACTGAATTAAAATAATTCAAGTGGGTTTTTTTGGTCGTCTGTATTTTTATTTAATGATCCTATTTTACCATTTATTCAATGTTAGTGTAACCCTTGTCCTGTAGCAAGTTGTCTGGTGGGGAGATGACCGTGGCATGTTGCCCTAGACCAGTGGTGATGAACCTTTTTTGCCTTGGGTGCCGAAAGAGGGTGGGTGTGCGCTGCCACACATGCGCGAATGCCCACACCCTTAATTCAATGCCTGGGGAGGGCAAAAACAGCTTCCCCTTCCCTCCAGAGGCCCTCTGGTGGCCAGAAATGGCCTGTTTCCCGACTTCTGGTGGGCCCAGTAGGGTTGTGTTTCGCCCTCCCCAGGCTCCAAAGGCTTCCCTGGAGCCAGGGGAAGCCAAAAACGCCCTCCCGGAGCCTCTACTTGAGCCAAACATCAGCTGGCCAGCACACACATGGAGCTGAGCTAGGGCAACGGCTCGTGTGCCAGCAGATATGGCTCCGTGTGCCACCTGTGGCATCCATGCGATAGGTTTGCCATCAGTGCCCTAGACTTCCTAGATTTGTGCGGGGGGGGGGGAAGGGAGAGAAAGACAGGAGAGAAAGAGATAGAAAAAACAGATAGAAGAGAGGAGGGAAAGGGAAGAGGGGGCAGAGAAGATAAGAGATAAGAGGAGAGAGTGGTGGTATAGAGGGAGGCGTGAGAGAGGAACAGGAGAGGAGAGGGACCAGCAGAGTCAACTTAGGTATTTTCCAAATTTTGGGCACATCACCATCACTATCCTAGTCTAACTTAAATCCCATCCAGGTATCTAGTGGGTTATAAACTATTAACCTCTAATAGCTGATCACCATTGGGTTCTTTTGAAAGCTTTCTTCAAACCTTGCTTAGGCAACTTGTACATCAAGCTACGTCTTCAACGTATTTATTCTGCTCAACTGCAAATTATTTAAAAAATGGAAGGTTGGAAGGCTTAAAGATCCCACTACAATGGGCAAACCAGGGTGGCTTTTATTGACATCACTGGTCGGGAGATGTCAGTTCAAAGCTTTAAATCATGGTTTATACATAAATCAAGAGGATTTTATCATCCTTTCTAATAAAAGTCTATTTTTTTTTGTTTGAAAGCACATGAATTATTTATATACTTTATTTATTTACAAATATAATTAAAAACAAGGAAAGGGGTTGGGAGAAGGGGGACAGAACGAAGGGTTGGGGATGGGGTAGAGTGGGAAGGGGAGGGAAAATTCAAAAACAAAACATTTATGATAGAATTGTAATACATGTGAGTTATAATACACAAGTGTCTTAGAGGGAGTGTAATAATTCTTACTTTCCTAATCTTACTATTTATATATGAAAATAACTCAAATGTCGTATTTCTTAATATATATAGGCAATAAAATTCTAGGTGTGAAAAGGAGGAGGAAAGAGAAAGAAAAGAAGAAAGGAAAAAAAAAGGAAAAGGGGGAGAGAGAAGAGTCTGCATTTAATGCAGACGTTTTTATGGACGACTTTTGTTTAGTTGTAGGGTGGGGAGTATATAGGTGATATAATGGGTGTATATAAAGATTAGTTATTCTAAGGGTAGTTAATACGTTTATAGTGTGTATTGAGTTAGTTAGAAGACAGATAAAAAGAGATTTAATATATTTTCTTGTTGCAAATTTGATTAGTTTTTGGTGCTTCTTTTCTAATTTATTTTAATATTAATTTAAGTGTTGAAGGTAGTTTTGGGTAGGATAGAGTATGAATTTTACAATAAAAGTTTTTTGTATTTTTTCTGAGAAACCCATTTATGCCAATTTTCCCATGCTTCGTAATATTCTGAGTCTTTTTTGTTTTGTGCTTCCATTGCTATTTTAGACATTTCAGCACATTCATTAATTTTCGTAATTATTGTGAAGAAAGAAGGTACTTGATCAGATTTCCAAAGAGAGGCATATGATATTCTGGCTGCAGTTATAATTTGTAATATCAGATATTTTTGTGTCTTGGTAAGATTTTGTCTGAATATCCCTAAAAGATAGAGCTCGGGTTTGAGTGGTAATTTGATTGACATGACTTGGTCGATTAGGGATTGTATTGTTGTCCAGTACTTTTGTGCAATTGGGCATGTCCACCATGTGTGGTAGTAAGTTCCAGATTTGGTCTTGCACTTCCAGCAGATCGGTGAGAAGTTGGGAAACATTTTGGATATTCTTGCTGGGGGCAAATGCCAACGATAAAACATTTTAATTTGGTTCTCCTTGTAAGACATTGCCGTTGTCATTTTATAATTTGATGTCCATGTTTTCTCCCACTCAGTTAGGTTAATCGTATATCCAAAATTCTGAGCCCAAGCTATCATACAACATTTCACTTGCTCTTCGGGATTTTCTTGGATTAGTAAGTAGTTATACAATTTTGAGATCATTTTTGTAGAAGGACCGAAAAGAATCGTGTCTATTACATTATTATTTTGAAATCCAAATTGCTTTTTGTGTTGTTCGTATTTTAATTTAATTTGTAAATATGTTAACCAGTCTATATTAATTCCTTGATTGTTCAGTTGTTGTTTGGGGATAAGAGCATCTGATTCGTCGAGTAGTTGTTGGTACCTCAGAATTTTAGAGTGCGAGAAAAGATTGGGAAAGATTAGTATTTCATTGGGGGATATCCATTTTGGTATTGAGATGTAATAATTTTTTTTAATAGTAAACCAGATTGTTATTAGTGTTTTGCGTAAGTAATGATTTTTAAAGTATTTGGGTATTTTGTGGTAGTCTGCTGTCAAGAAAGTGTGCCACCCAGCAAGAAGGTCGAATCCTTCCAGAGTTAAGAGTCTTGTATTTTGGAGCGTAATCCAAATATCCTTCTATCAAACTCTCAATATAACAGAACCGAACTGTACCGAACTTGATCAATTTAATAACACCATATTGTTGAACCACGAACCCTTTGATTTGGATTAATTTGGATTGAATTTCTTCTAATTTATTTAAATCTTATTTTGATATTTTTGGACTATATATATTGACAAAACCTCCTTATTCAATTGTGTAATACATAAAATATTGTAATATTTACTCTAGCTACTGAACTATTTATATAGATTATATTATATTATATTATATTAAGATAGATTGTACTATATTTAGGTAGAATATACTGATAGATTACTTTGAGTTGATAGCTTTACTTTATATTAACATTAAACTTTAGACTTTAGACTTTATTATTATTTATCCTTAATTAACTTTAAATAGCAAATAGTAACTGGATTTCTTTTTGATTCTATAACTTATAGTAACTTATAGTAATTCAATGTTTTAAGACTTATCGGATTTAATCAACTTAACTGATTCAACTGATTTAAACCCTTAATAGAGTAACCCCCCGATTGATTGACTGTCTTTCCCCTTATATTGAATATCGAATAATTGTACTACTGAATTATTACTTTCTCCCATTCTCTCTCCCCTTCTTTTTCTTTTCCATACATTGAGATATTATTACTGGAATCATACTGATTCAAATGCTATTTTATTGATAATTTGAACCCTAAATATAAATTGTCTTTCTCTTGCTACTTCTCAAGTGTAACAAATTCTGATATTCTCTTAACAACTCTCTACTAATTGTATCTTTAAAAAAAAACAATAACAAAAAACCTTTACTACATATACTGCAACTTTCTATACCACCTTAATCACTTTAACCTCATTACTTCCGACAACATTACATACATATTACACATTACATACACATTACATATACATTACATACACTTCTCTACACCACATAAATCCTTTTACTACATTATACACACCATTTATATATTGTTCTAACGACCTCTCCTTAACATAAAAATGTCTGCCTCAAATCAACCAACCCTTATGAAATCTTGGAAGAAAAACCCCAATCAGCCTGCAACACCAAATTCAACCCAGCAACGTTCAACTGACTTGTCAGACAAAACATCTCTCCAACAACAAACACAGGAAATTCCCAATATATCACTAAACGCCTTACTGGAGAAGATGAACAAAATGCAAGACACATGAATTATTTAGTGTTTATACATATAGTTCATTTTCAGAAGTTATGGTATTGTATGTAACACAATTATTTAACCAGGTTTTTTTTCATATTTGTTTTCATTAACAATTGAAATGTGACTCGGCATCAAGCTAGAGATATCCTGGAGTCTTTAGGAGCTGAATCAGCTCCTTTCGAGAACGGTCCTGAAAGCTATTTTTACCCTGAGAGCCTAAGAGGGCAGGGAATGATCACCAGATTTTAAATTGCATTAATGATTTTGCTTGCCTTTGGTTATTTCACTGTTAAATCAAAGTTGGTTATCGGAATGACAGTTAACATTTCATCTCCATATTAGCAAGCACCAGCAAATAAAACCAGTAGTTATTTTCATAATTATCTCTTTGATCCCTGTTTGTTTTTTTAAATAGGCACTTAACATACATTTTCAACTCTGATTCCAACTGTAAACTCAGATTCAAATTAACCAACTTTAAAATTCTTTATCTACTTTTCAACTTTGGCATGAAAGATCCACCAATGTGGTGGGAAATTTCAAAATATTTAAGCTAGAGGGATTTTTCTTCCAAACTAGATGGCTGTCTAGCACAGTTTTTGAATCTAAACTATTTCCAATTTAGTCAAAATATTTATTTAATTTACAGGGAGTTCTCGACTTACAACAGTTCACTTAGGGACCTGTCAGCATGTCAAAGAATTATGTACAATATTCCTAAGATAAAACTATATAGAGTTTTAGTAGACAGCCAGCCTAACTCAGACCAATCCAATTTAAATATAAATATTATTTACATATATCCAATAGAATAATTGTCAGTAACAAACCAAGTCATTCACAGAGACATCATCAATCAATCAATCATATACAAATACAAACAGAGATCAGAACACACAGTTCTCTACACCAGCGTTTCCCAACTGGTGTGCCACAGCACACGGTCAGGTGTGCCGCGAAGCTCCTAGGGAAGCTCCAGCTGGGCGGGGCGCTGCCGGTGCCTCCGACCTGGAGCTCCCACTCGCAGCTGTCCCCCGGCTCCTGCCCGATGGGGCCCAGCGCGTTTTATTAACCCTGCCCAGGAGTCAATCACCTACCTTTTGCAAAAGCCTACCTTTGGCGATTGGCTCCTGGGCAGGGTTCAAAAACTGAAAGATGCAGCTAAGTGCGCCATGGCTAAGTGCGCGTGGGGGGAATTTCACTGGCGGTGGCAGCAGCGGCATCAGGAGTAGCCGCCTCACAGCTGACCACCTTGCTCCTGCTACCGCCGGCAACCATCCCTCCCTCCGGGCCCCAAAGCTCACACTCTGCCGCCGCCAGAGAAGCTGCAGCTGGGCGGAGCGCACCGTATAAAACATGAAGAAAAGGTCCCGCGGAAAGGCGGGGTGGGGGGGTGCCGCCTCACAGCTGACCTTTTCTTGTTTTACGGTGCACTCCGCCCGGCTGGAGCTTCCCTGGCGGCGGCAGGGTGTGAGAAAATGGCTCCGGCAGCAGGTAAGTCGGCCTGGCTACCGGGAGGCGGAGCATGGCCGGGCGCCGCCTGGGAGGGCGAGGGGGTTGATGGCTGCTGCCTCTTAGCTGCAGAGCCGGGCGGAGGTGAAGACAACGGCGCTCTCCGGCTCGAGCTCTCTTTTTCTCTCTGTTGCCGGCAAGTCATCTCCCACCCCAAAGGGGGAGGCGGCTGCAGTCCCACGATGCCCTCCCACAGGAGCAACAATAAATACCAGGGCGGTCTATGTTTCAAGCCCCCCTTTTGCCCCTTGTCAGCTCCTCTGCAATTCTGCCCCTTCTTGGCTGAATCCCCAGCATTTGCTCCGATGGTTTTAAACACTGAGTCCGTGCTTAGGGCTGGTTGGTTCCCCTCTGAAGAAGCCTCGGTTAGGTTGCAGATTTTCCTGCTGCGTTTCGTTCTTGGAGAGCCGCTGGAATGAAGTTATGATGTGTTTCAATGGCGTGGTGAAAGAAAGAGAGAGAGAGAAAAAGGAGGGAAGAGAGAATGAGAAAGAAAGCAAGAGAAAAAGAGAGGGAAAGAAAGCAAGAGAGAGAGAAAGAGGGGGGAAGGAGGGAGAGGGAAAGACATAGAGGGAGGGAAGGAGGGAGAGAGAAAGAGAGCAAAAAAGAGAGGAAGAAAGAAAGAAAGAGGGATGGAGAGAAAGAAGGGAAGGAAGGAAGAGAGAGAAAGAGGGAGGGAGAAATAGAGCGAAATGGAGGAATAGATTTTTTTTTGTCCAAACTTTTCTTTAGCCGCCCCCCGCCCCCCCAATTCAGTGTTCCCCAGGATTTTGAAAATATGAATAATGTGCCGCGGCTCAAAAAAGATTGGGAAACACTGCTCTACACACAGCAATTCTACAATAATTCTCCCCTGAGAGGAATGCTGCTGGCTCCCTCTTATGGCCAACTGAATCATTACTCTTAAAGAAACATTATCAAACATACATTGTTGGTTAATTATAGCATTAACAGGACCATTCCAAATTACAACAGCATTGAAAAAAGTGACATGCGCATTTTTCAGACATGACCATTGCAACATCCCTATGGTCACATGATCTAAAAGTGGATGCTTGACAACTGACTCACATTTATGATGGTTACAGTGTCTTGAAGTCGTCTGATCCCCTTTTGCAACCTTCTGACAAGCAAATTCAAGGGGGGAGGCCAGATCACTTAACAGCAGTGTTATTAATTTAACAGCTGCAGCGATTGGCTTAACAACAATGGCAAGAAAAGTTGCAAACTGGGCTGAAACTCACCTAATAAATTTCTTGCTTAGCAACAGCTGAGGACTAGCTGTACTTGGAGAAAAACAACTTGTAGTCTTCCTGATCAGGTGTGCTAAATTGTGCTGTGCAAGGTCACACACTTGGATTATTCATCTGGTTGCCCTTTTTCAAGTGAGGGAATGTGGCAAAATAGAGCCCAGTTTTAAGACAAATTATGACTGTGTCCATGATTCAATCAGAATAGAGCTGGAAGGGACCCCAGAGGCCTTCTAGTCCAGCCTCCTGCTCCAGCAAGAGACCAATGTCTGTGATAGCGAGCGTATGGCACATGTGTCAGAAGTGGCATGCAGAGCTATCTCTCTGGCCACATGAACCATCACCTTTGGAATACTGTGTTCAGTTCTGGAGACCCCATCTACAAAAAGATATTGATAAAATTGAATAAGGTTCAGGAGGGAAGTGTTTTTAATAGGAAAGTGAACACAAGAACAAGGTGGCACAATCTGAGGTTAGTTGGGGGAATGATCGGAAGCAACGTGAGAAAATATTATTTGACTGAAAGAGTAGTAGATGCTTGGAACAAACTTCTGGCAGACGTGGTCGGTAAATCCACAGGAACTGAATTTAAACATGCCTGGGATAAACATCTATCCATCCTAAGATAAAATACAGGAAATAGTATAAGGGCAGACGAGATGGACCACGAGGACTTTTTCTGCCGGCAATCTTCTATGTTTCTATTGCTCTTCTGGGTTCCAGCGCACTGGACAGCTGGTCTTTATTTATTTATTTATTTAATTAAATTTGTATGCCACTCACTCCCGAAAGATTAAGGGCGTCTTCACGTGGGAACGGGGGACACTGGAAGAGCAGCTGCCCGTGCGCATAATCTTCTGGTTTCCACTGCACATGTGCACACCAGCCAGCTGGACTTCACGTGGACATGCATGCCAGAAACCGAAAAGCCAAGCAAGCATGCGCTGGCCAGGAGTGTCATGGGAGTTTTACCCCATTTCACAAGCTTCCATGGCACAGTTGTGAAGCGAATCACTGCATGGTCATTAAATGAATCTGGCTTCCCACTGACTTTGCTTGTCAGAACCTCGCAAATGATGATCATGTGACCCAGGGACACCGCAACTGTCATCATGCCAGTTGCCAAGCAACTAAATTTTGATCGTGGGACCATGGGGTTGCTGGAATGGCTGTAAGTGTGACAAACTGTCGTAAGTCACCTCTTTCAAGGTTGTAAGTCAAGAACTATCTGTACTGCAACCTTTGCAAGCTAAATAGCCAATAGGAAATAGAAAATTTTATACACATAATCCTAAAAATCAAATTAAAAACAGAGTAGTGTAAAAGCGTTATTTCCTAATTTTTTTTTGTTCATGGTCAGAAACCACAACTGAAACGAACCAGATCAGGGATAACAAAATGTTCCATTAGTGCCACCCACAAATTCATTCCTAAAGAGATGATATTTTGCAAAGGCCTGTAGCAATACTGAGACAGCTTGTTATTACAATTTTAAGTCGGCACATAAAACACAGAGACAAGTTGTATTGGCTGGCCATTTGTTGGCATCGTCCCTCCCTACACAAGACCATCTACTCTCTATAAATAGGTTGCACTGATAGCTGAAAGCTACACAGAACACCAGGATGGATCACAACTGAATTTGTGCGGTCGATGCGGTTTTACTTCTTGTTCACAAACTCAGCCAATTGAGAGTCTGGAGAAATATGAATATATATGTATATTGTCTTTGAACCGTGTCATGTCATATTAGCAAACTGAAGTTTTCTTGCTGTCCAAAGAATGAGATGCATCGTCTTTTGTTAAGGGTTGTTATTCTCACAGTTTGTGATTTCTAGTCCTGTCCTAGGTGGGAAAACTGGCCTGGGTGGCTTTGAGCCCATCACCAGGTGACTGGGAGTTCTAGTCCCACGTTAGACACAAAACCTGGCTGGGCAACTCTGGGCCGACCCCTCGGAAGCAAATGAGTTTCAGTCTTGCACAAAGCACAGAAGCTGGGTGACTTTGGACCAATCACCAGGAGATTTATTAGATTTCTATGCCACCCCTCTCGAAGCCACTCAGGGTGACATACAACATAATAAATACAAACAATATATGTGTAGAAATCTAATTATTTAAAAATATATATACAAAATTAGCAAAATTCTAAAAAAACCAAAACCCTGCAGTCATCCACATTCATCCAACTCAATCATTCACGACATCAGCCGTAGACAATCTCGTCGCTCATGGCCCCCTTGCCCGCCAGCAGAGTTAAGTCTTCAGAGCTTTATGAAAGACACGGTGGGAAGGGGCGGTATGTATCTCCAGAGGGAGTTCGTTCCAGAGGGCCGGGGCCCCCACAGAGAAGGTTCTTCCCCTAGGACAACACTGTCTGGCTGACAGGACCTGGGGAAGGCCGACTCTGTGGGACCTAACTGACCGCTGGGGTGCATGAGGCAGAAGACGGTCCCGGCGGTAATCTGGTCCTAAGCCATGTAGGGCTCTGTAGGTCATCACCAGCACTGGTGAGTCCTAGTCTGCGAAGTGTGACAAATGCTCATAAGCCACATATGTTTCAGCGCTTTGTAACTCTGAATGGTCCATTAAACAAACAGTTGTAAGTCCAGGGCCACCTATAACGACTGTCTCTGCCTTTCAGCCTCACTGGAGTTGTGTACAAGGCAGCATTTGGTTTCCACAAACCTCGAGGGCAGTGTTGGCAAAATGGGGGCATGTGCAGGAACATTAGAGCAGCTGACCAGTGCGCATGCATGCACCAGGAAGATGATTTTCTGGTTTCTGGCACACATGCGCACAAAGACCAGTTTGACGGTGCGCATGCATGCACCAGAAACCCAAAACCCACCTTCCTGGCACATGCATGCGCACCGGGAGGCTGCTCTTCTGGTTTCCGCCGTTCCCGCGCCTGTGAACACCAGGCGCCCGGCATGTAGGAACCCAAAAGAGTGATGGCTCATGTGCCTAGAGAAATGGCTCTGCATGCAACTTCCGGCAGGTGAGCCATAGGTTCACCATCATAGTTCTAGGGATTCAGTTAAAGTGAAGCACAACTAGAAGGCAAAAAGCTACGGTTTCCTTCAACAGACCTGTGTAATTGTTGCATTGTCATGGGATCCCTCCATCTATTTCTCTAATGAAATGGAGTAAATTTGAGATCCTGTGAGCTTTGCTATTGATAAAGAGTCTTGGTAGACAAAACATAAGTGACTCAGAGGGCAGATCTGTTCTCCTCCCATCCAACTTTCAAATAAACGACGGTTGGTTTTTGGAGAAACGGGGCTAAAATTAAAAGAGTCTATTCAGCTTCGTCTCAAAGGCCTTTTTGTTCCCAGCCCGAGCCTGCTGCAAATTTGGGAGATGTGGTGACTCTCCTAGCAAGGAGGGTTCTTTGTTCTTGGCACACACCCCCAAACCCAAGAATTATGAGAAGATGCAGCTACTCAAGCTATTTCCTGACATTCCTTGGCAACTCAGGCATTTTTTTTAAAAAAACCTTTTGGGGAAGATTAAAAGAGCAACTGTGATGCTTAGACTGGAGGTTTAGCGCAATAAACTTTAAATCCGGGTTGGCAAAAATCTGCAATAGATTACGCTAAAACAAAACATCTTAAGTGAGGATCTGGCTAGTTCAATGTGTGAAAGCGATCAATGGGATCCCACAAACTACACAGTTGTCGTGTGTCATTGAAATTCAGCCAAAGAGATTCTTTGGCACGAACCACAAAATGACATTTGCTGACTCTCTGCCTCCCCAAAATGTCCAGTTATTTGGATGAGTAATGACATGCGTCCGTTTTAAGAAATTCCAGATAAACTAAAGGAACTTATGGGAGTCCTGCTCTGCGGGAGAATAAACATATGGCTATCATATGATTTTAAGCGAGTGTTGGTTCTTCGTAACCACAGTTTTTGTCCATAATGATCTATCCCTAACCTGGCCTTCCAACATTAGTCTTCAAGTCAGCACAATTAATTTTGAGCTATCAAGCTGTCTCTTAGGACAGGAGTCCCCAAACCCCTAGTCTATTGACTGGCACTGGTCCGAAGCATGCCAGAAACCAGGCGAACAAGTGACCCCCCATCCGTGGGATGCTTGGGTTCTTTTTGGATGAGAAGCAAAACGTCTTCCAAGGAAAACCAGAAAGTCCGGTTGCCTCTTGGAAAAGGACCTCTGGGACAAACAAGACCTGGAGGACTCAGAATTTCCATACAGTTCCTTAAAACTTTCTCCAGTAGGTTTAGCTTTCAAAGTTCTCCCACGCCCTTGACCAGCCTTCTTTGAATCTGTTGCCATTTCTCTGAACTCTTCTTAAAATATGCAGGCACCTTCTCCAGCATCACAGCTCAAACAGGTCGATTTTCTTCCTGTCTTGTTATTTTTTTAAGGTCCAACTTTCACAACCCATTGGTAGCTCCAGGGAAGATGACAGAGAGGACTAATCTACATTTGACTGCCATGATGTCCTTGTTTTTCCAATAACCTGATTACGTATTTTTAGATCCCTTGCCTTCCAGTTGTTAGGCAGAAGCAACAACGTGCTAGATGATCCCATTGGTCATCAGCCAGAGGAAAACTGGTCAAATTATTAACAGATTCAAGTCAAAGTTCTTCCCAGCAGCCTGCATTTGATATTTCAAGGCTTTACAGTTCTTGCTTAAAAGGAAGATACAGAAGGAAAAACTTTGTTACAAGCTGCTCCCCTTATGCCTTTGTCAGGGAAATGAGGACTCTTCATAGACCAGCTCCAATCTGAGCTCAAGGGGTCTGACTCTGCTATTGGCCAGTAATACATGGTGTAACATCAATCACCTTTTGTTAATGTCTCCTGCATTTTTAGTATTGTCTCTTGTAAAAAATCTATAGATGCTTGTCCATCTTGCATATTTACGTTTGCACCTATCTTTTCATTGCTTACAGTGTTTTCCATTGTTTTCTGATTTGCTAGTGGTGCTGCTGCCGGTGTCTGCTATTTACCCCCTTTAGTTAATGGTGTGGTTGTAATTGTCCTCTGGGTAGAAGACTCTAACAACAGTGACTGGCAACACAGGTAGAAATTCATATTAATTATTATAATTTCTTTAAAGTTGTTGCATAGTAATAGTTTTTATAACTAATTAATCAATTGATCTTTGGTACAATCTGTAGTATATCAAGGTATAGGTAATAATTGCAGATCTCTATTTAAGTATAAATATAATATTAATATAAATATGGGTAGATACAGTGGTACCTCTACTTACAAACTTAATTCGTTCGGTGACCAGGTTCTTAAGTAGAAAAGTTTGTAAGAAGCAGCAATTTTTCCCATAGGAATCAATGTAAAAGCAAATACTGTGTGCGATTGGGGAACCACATGGAGGGTGGAGGCCCTGTTTTCTCCCAGGAGATTCCTAGAGGCGCCCCATGGAGGCTTCTCCCTGCCTTTTCCAGCCCTGTTTCCTCCCAGGAGATTCCTAGAGGCACCCCATGGAGGCTTCTCCCTGCCTTTTCCAATTACAGTTTCAGAGGCTCAGGTTTGTAAGTGAAAAATCGTTCTTGAGAAGAGGCAAAAAAATCTTGAACACCTGGTTCTTATCTAGAAAAGTTCATAAGTAGAGGTATTCCTAGGTAGAGGTACCACTGTACTTATTATGGTTGGGGTGTCCTGTCATCGTGTGATCCCCTTTTGCGACTGACAAGCATATTCAATGGGGAAGCCAGATTCACTTAAGAACCATGTTACTCACTTACCAACTGAGTGATTCACTTAGCAACTGTGATAAGGAAAGTTAGAGAACGGTGCAAATCTCATTTAATTGCTTCGCTTAGCAACAAAACTTTTGGGTTCAACTGGGTCACCTTTATCTCCAAACAAACAAGGTCAGAGGACATCAATGACTCTATAGTTCAACCCTAAGCTTATTAGCACAACGCACTACATCTTCAAGTTACATCTCGCTAAATGTAAACCTGACTTATAAGTGACAATGGATTAGGCTTATGAGTCTTTGATAAAAGTGTGGGATAGGCGGCAAAATAAAAATTACTCTTCTGCACATGCTTGCTTTCCTTTAGATCCAATTACAGATAGTCCTTATTTAGTGTCTGCTTCATTTAGCAACTGTTTGCAGTTATGATGGCTGATGAAAAAGTAACTGTGACCCACTCCTTGCCTTTACCAAGGCAGGTGTGTAAAGCAAAAGAGAGCTGAAGCATGATCATAAACATGGCTGCTGTTTCACTTAACAATCGAGTTGCAGCTCCCTCCTTTGATGGCTAAATAAGGACTCTTTCATTTTAAGACATTTCTCACCATGACTATAGTGGAATAAGGAGACCTAATGAAAGACTTCCTTCATTTCATGAACTGAAGAACCTGGCTCTAAAAAGGTAGAAAAACAAAAACTAAAATCTATGGAGAAAATTTGCCACTATGCAAAATCCTTACTTTCTAGAGACGGCAAATCTCCATATAAGGAGCTGAACCCTATTCTGTTATCAATCATACAGACAGAAAACAGAGTGTTCAAAATAGGGAATTACACCCAGTGGAAAGCAAAGTTAAAAGACACATAGTACAGCTAGAGTCCTTAACGTTTGACCACAATTGAGCCCAGAATTTATGTTATGAGAAATTCATTAAGTGAATTTTGCCCCATTTTAAGGCTGTTCTTGCCACATTTGTTAAGTGAATCACTGAAGTTGTTAAATTAGTAACACGACTCTTAAGTGAAATCCGGCTTCCTTGCTCACTTTGTTTGCCAGATGTTTTCAAAAGATGACGACATGATCCTGGGAAACATGAACTAGTCATCCAGCACCCAAATTTAAATCCTGTGACCATGGGAATGCTGCAAGGATCCCAAGTAACTTATTTCCCCCACAAAATAAGACCTTCCCTGATAATAAGCCCAATCGGGCTTTTGAGTGTATGGCAATAAGGCCAAGCACTTATTGCCAGGTTCAAAAATATATAAGATAGGGTTTTATTTTCGGGGAAGCACGGTATGAAAAATGATCATAACTTACTTTTTTCAGTGCTGTTGAAAAAAGCTGCTGTAAGTTGAGGACTAACTGTATTGAGATACACCCAGCACTTTTATCACTGCACAGGAAAATTAGGCTAGATGGTTTGCAATAAAATCAATTTTCTAATCGATGCAACAATTCCAGTTCTTGAAAAGGTAACTTTATCCCATCTTATGCCATGCTGTGATTACGGCACTGAACAGAAATGATACTGTACAACAAGAAAATAACACTTTATGAATATACAGGGGTATTATATTAGTTACAAGAAAAGCACGGTCAAGGAATTTAGCTTCTGTGATACATCCCACATGTATTTACACTCACAAACTGGAACCAAGAATCAAAAGAATAACTGGATTCTACTGGGCTAGCCAAACAATTGCAAATGATAATTTGACATTTCAACTCTGTACTATTTTGCCATGTACTTTCATATTGAAAAAGTAAATAACTGAATAAATAAATTTACATAGCATTTAATAGCCACTCCTGAAACCCTTATTTTAAAAAATCAAATAAGCAATTATCTCTATATAGTGGACAATTTGGGAACTGTGACAATTATATGAGAAAGAGGAAAAAAATCTGAGTTGGGGTGTTTCAGATCACAGCAAAGGTAAGAAATGTGTTATAATCAAACTGCAAGTGAGTAGGGTGAGTTAGTCAATCTGATATTAACTTTACGCAATTGAATTAGAGTAGCATACGGTATTAGGATAAATGTGGAAGCATAAAAAACTGTGAAATTTATCCATATTAAAAGGTAACAATAAATCACAAATTTGGTCTAACCAGTAAGAATGTAATGCTGAACAATCCTTAATCCCCACAAACATGACAAACTGTTACGACATCTCTTTCATGCAAAGCTAAAAGCCAAGAATATTGTTTTTTAAGTACAGAAAGGAAACCTCTGCCGTTTTGTGAACATTCTTTACAAAATTATCCATTTTACAACTGGAATCGCTAACACCAGGAAAGAACCATGCCAGCAGTAATTCAGTCCACAATCACATCACTGTGTCAGCATTCAGGCAGAAGTCATCATTTTGAGTAAGAGATTTTGGCTAGCCGCATTGTTTATTTTATTATTCTATTATTTTACTTTCGCTTGTTTAAAGTTTTTTTATTTCTTCATTATGGTTGCTAGCTGCCCCAGAATAGACCCAATGAAGAGTTAGGTGGCTAATAAATTTAATTATTATTATCATTTTCTAAAAAAGCACAGAGCATGGAAACTCCCTGTTTGGTAAGGTTATGATTTTTTTCCCCATTCAAGTCAAGACAAATAGTAGCTCAATATGGATGAATCTGAAGCTCAAAATACTATTTTAAGATGTTTCCAAAAGGATCAAAACATATTTTTAATGTTTAAAGTAAGTATTTCAAATTCAAAACAGGTCAAATCAAAAATATTTTGACACTGTTAACTAGCAATCTTGACTTTCTGGAAAGTTCTCAGAACTGGTTTCAGAAATCTTGCCTGATTGACAATAAATATAAGATAACGAATTTCTGTTTGGAAAACCCCTTGATATTTTGCAGTTCAGCTTCCGTAACACAGTGAGGATTTTTCACAAACTTCCAAAACCTGTTGTTCATATGTGTAACTGTTAAACAATCTATCTTTTGAAATCTCTTAAATCTCTTTCAGTAAATATTTTGGAAGTCTAGTTTTCCCATTCTAACCAATAGAAAAATAAAAAGAACCATAAAAATTATTTCCAGCTATGACAACAAGGACCCGTGCAATAAAGATAGGCCTGGCAACAGTTCAAATTAAAGACAGCCTTGGAAAAGGTGCTTTATGGCTAATAAAGAACTTCCAACTACAGTGGTACCTCGAGATACGAGTTTAATTCGTTCCGGACCTGGGCTCTTAAGTCGAGCAGCTCTTATCTCGAACGACTTTTCCCCATAGGAATTAATGTAAATAATTTTAATTGGTTCCAGCCCTCAAAAAACTCACAAAGTTAGTCTAAATTATGCAGAAAGACATGTTTTTAATGAAGAAATGTACATGTACATATAAATGAATAATGAAGTTTCTTTCACTTAACTTGTAAACTTTCTTAAACTTTTAAATTTACATATGTTCAACTTCTCTGCCACCCAATCCTGTAGGACAGAGGTCCCCAACCCTTTTTGCACCAGGGACCGGCTTTAAGCGATCAAGAGAGGAATGGGTGAATGAATGGACGGAGGGTGGGAAGGAAGGAAGGAAAGAGGGAAGGGACAGGAACAGAGGAAGGAAGCAAGGAAACTTATGAAAGGGGAGAGTAAGAGAGGAATGAGTGAAGGGAGGGAGGGAGGGAAGAAGGTGGGAAGGAGAAAGAAAAGAAGAAATAGAGGAAGGGAAGGTAAAAGAGAGAAAGAAAAAGAGCAAGAAAGAAAGAAAGAAAGAAAGAAAGGGGGAAGGGACAGGAACAGAGGAAGGAAGCAAGGAAACTTATGAAAGGGGAGAGTAAGAGAGGAATGAGTGAAGGGAGGGAGGGAGGGAAGAAGGTGGGAAGGAGAAAGAAAAGAAGAAATAGAGGAAGGGAAGGTAAAAGAGAGAAAGAAAAAGAGCAAGAAAGAAAGCTGCAAGCACCCCCCCGAACCCCCCAGGCCGGCTGCAACCTTTTAAAACACGTGCGCCGCTTCGCAGCTGTCTCCTGAAGCCGAACGCGGAAGTTAGCGTTTGGCTTCAGGAGACAGCTCCTTGGCGCTTGTATCTCGAATTTGGGCTTGTAAGTAGAACAAAAATATCTCTCCCCTCCCAGCTCTTATCTCGAGTTGCTCTTAAGTAGAGCAGCTCTTATGTCGGGGTTCCACTGTACAGTATTACAAAACACCACATCACACCACCACCTTGTGATCATGATCTGAGTGCTTTGCAACCTATTTGCACTTAGCCAAACACCCCTGCAATCATGTGATCCTGATTTGCAAGTTTCTCTATTGGCTTCCCCAATGACATTCTGGGGAAACTGGCAGGAAAATTTGGAAACTGCAAGAGAGAATTTCCTCTTGCCTCTGGGGCTGGTTGGAAGAGCTCTGGGCCTGTTGGCTCCTAGCTGAAAGAGTTTTTGGACGAAATCCAAGCAGGCACAGGGAATAGAGGCAAGAGCCAAGTAGGCTTTTCAGCTGCTGATCAGAGGCAGCACAGTAAATAAGAAGTGCAAGATGCTTTGGGGTGGGGGAGGTGGGGAGAAGTTCCAGTGCAGGCTGCACACAAGTAGAGCTCCTTTCAGAGGCTGAAAAAATCCTGGTTTTGACAAGGATAATTTTTAGCTTCTCAGCGGAGAGACATTCAAAAATGGTCTGTGGCAGTCTCCTCCACTTCCCTGAGGTGATTCCCACTACATACCTGGTTATCTGTCTGCTTAATAACAGGTAAGATCACTGAACAATTGCAATGAGGAATGCCAGATTTGTGATCATTGGCGAATCAGCCATGTGACATTTAATTACTGCATCACTCAACAACAGAGATTCTGGCCCCAAATGTAGCTGCATGTCCAGAACAACCTGTACTTTAAAACATATTGTATTACGTGTAAGTTAGTGGACTATGGCCTTTCAAATAAGGGAGCTTCAAGGAAATATAACTTTAGCAGAGACCTAAAACCACATGGATATAGATCTTTTTAACTATAAGATGTCCAAAATCATTAACGGGGTACGCAACGTATTTATTTATTGAGAAAATATATAAACAGGTAAGCAGCAATATAAACCAGAAAATTCAAATGGAACAGAAGCACAATGATAATTACCCTCCTGATAACCTACCAGCATCTTTTGTATTTTAATGCAGACACTTCTATATTGGAAATTATGGATGGTATTATAAAAAGTGTTGATGCTCAAGTTGTTTAGGAAAGTTTAAATATCTTAACTGTAGCTACTCAATAACTGAAGGACTAAATAAAATCATACATACTTCAAAATAAAAGGAATGTACTGTTCATATTCCAATATTCATGTTCTAATATGAGTACCCCCTTCTAATATCTAATGTTTTCAAGGATTATTCCACCGATAAATTATAATAATATTTCCCTACTTAAAAGCCTTCTTTGACAGTTCCTGAAATTTGTTACAAGACAGCAAGACTTTTCACCTCTGAACCTAAACAACACAATTGACCTTTCTGCATTCATGATATTTATTATGCCAGTTTGATGAAGGTCAATACTTTCTATAATCTTCCAATATTTCATGGAATATGTTAATTACTCGAATATATACTATACAAATACTGTAGTTTATTTTGCAATAATTTTTTTAAAATGCTTTGGTCCTCTTCCTTTGCCCAGCTATCCTCTGCAAATCCAAACTGAAAGTTCTCCATCTTCAAACCCATTTTATATCATAGGGATCATTAGGCTTAAATGTGGGTAGTTTTAGGTACTGTAGTAACCATAGTTCCCTCTAAGCTGAGCAGTGAGCAATCGCTCACTTAAAAATCATCATCAACTCAGAGTTTTCCAAACCTGCCCAGAAGCCGAGAGGGAAAGAGTGAGAGGGAAGGAGAGAGAGAGGAAGAGAGGAAGAGAGAGAAACAGATAGAAAAAAGAGAGGAAGGAAAAGAATGGGAGTAAGGAAGAGAGAAAGAAAATCAAAATCTAGTTTGAAACTAGCTCAACTATTTAAGTGGCATTTTGATATTGATAGAGTTGCCCTATTATGAGCTCACTGTTATAGACACACAGTACAGTATTTTATTTTGAAATTCTCTGAGGCAAAACAGGGTGGGTTTTTTGTTTGTTTGTTTGTTTGTTTGTTTGTTTGTCTGTCTGTCTGTCTGTCTGTCTGTCTGTCTGTCTGTCTGTCTGTCTATCTATCTATCTATCTATTTGTTTATTTATTATTTCTGTGCCGCCCAGTCCCGAAGGGACTGCCGCTCAGACACTATACTTTTCCGCCCACCCCAAAAAAAATTAGAGGGAACACTGGTAGTAACCAATTCTTTTTTTACCAACAACCATAATGTTTTAAATGTCCTTCCTCAATACATCATTTAAACAACAACAAAAGGTAATTATGTGTGAAAATTAATGCCCAAGTCTGGGAAGAGTAGAACATCAATGATTCGTAAAAAAAATAGCTGAGTAATTCAATCAGCACTGATTGAATCCAGTTCCTTTTTGGTGCCCCCCCCCCAAAAAAAACCATACACTATATTAATATGCAACTTCCCTCATAAGCCACACTATATAAATTATACAAGAGCTTTCCATCTCTATTGGTTATAGATTAGAATCTCAGTGTGAGAAACAGATGCATGCCCTTATACAAGTTGTGATTACTTCAAGGAGAAAAGACCGGTTTTATCTAGCAAAATACAGTACTGCCAAGACAATAGGAAACCTGTACTGTATTTGAGAATGGTGAAGAGGGATCCTCCCAATTCAGAAAGGGCTTTGCCTCTAGTTAAAACCCACTGTTTTTCATGTTTAAGTATTTATAGGACTATAATTTAAGTGACAGGACCCTGGAGATCTTAGTCAGTAACAAAGAACAATAACCCTGACTTGAAAATAGTTTTCTAGCCTTCAATTCACAGAAAAACATGTCAAAATATTTATAGAGCCCTTCCAATATATAAGGTATCTTGGGGGAGTTATCACAACCTATCTGTTCTGGTTCGGACCTAACCGGATTGGGACAAAGGAGAACCCACTCGCAAAGATTTCAGATCAAACACATTTATTTTTAAAAATGATTTGTACAAACTCTCTGACTCATCTGTCAAGAACACTGGCCTAGGGTACCGGTTCATCCTCCTCAGAATAGGTGACTAACTGACCTGGTCTGACTAACTGAACTGGTTGTGGACCATTCACAACATCACCAGGCAAGCATGGATTTATAGTCATGCACACAGAGAGATTGTTATCATATTATGTATTTCAAGCCTTCAGCAAAAATATGAATTTCATTTTTTGCAGACACAGTACCTTCCCCCCACAACAAAATCATGCTTATTCCTACAGAAACTATAATAAAGTACTGAATTTTTCAGAGCAGGAAAAGGGCACTCAGTTCTCATGTGCTAGTGCCTTATTTATAACCCACAGTCAGGCATACCAATATCAGTATAAAGCCTGGATTCATCTAGTCCAAACTAGGTTGCTTAGTAATTAAATGTTCAGACCATAACAGATCTTGATGTTCTCTGATCTTGGTTATTTTCTTGCAAATGTTTCATTGCTCAAGTAGATAACATCATCCGTGCTAGAAGGGAGTGGGCTGTGCTCTCTGTTTATATACAGGTAATCTGAGCCCAAAATTTCTGTTGCTAAGTGAGACATTTCTTAAGTGTGTTTTGTCCCATTTTACAACCTTTCTTGCCACAGCTGTTAAGTGAATCACTGCAGCCAATAAGTGAGTAACCTGGTTGTTAAATGAATCTGGCTTCCCTGTTGACTTGGCTTGTCAGAAGGTCCCAAAAGGGGATCACGTGACTTTGGGACACTGCAACCGTCATAAGTATGAACCAGTTGTCAAGCATCTGAATGTAAGAAGTCACTTTTTTCCGTTCCAATGTAACTTTGGTCACTAAGTGAACTGTTGTAAGTCAAGGACTTCCTGTACTGTACAAGAGTTTGTTTACTGACTGTTCAAAGTTACAACATTACTGAGAAAAGTGGCTTAGGATCTTTTTGCACTTATGACTATTGCAGAATTGCGATGGTCACATGATCAAAATTCATATGCTTAGCAACTGACTTGTATTTATGACGGCTGAGCTGAGTCCCTTTTGCAACCTCCTGACAAGCAAAGTCAATGGGGAAGCCAGATTCACTGAACAACTGTGGGGCAAACTTAACAACTGTGCCACTCAAATAACACACCCTAGACCTGAACGAATGAAATATTCTCCTTGAATACTTAGTTCTGTACAAAATTGAATGTGCACAACAGCTTGAGAAATTGATTGTCAATCAGTGTTGCTTCCTAAGTGGACAGTTTCATTTCACAGCAGTTTCATTTACTTGGAGTTATATTGTGTTGTTTAAGTGTTCCCTTTATTTTTTTGAGCAGTGTAGTTTTATAGCCTTCAATTCACAGTAAAACACATTGAAAGATTTACAGAGCCCTTCATATATATAAAGTATATTAGGGAGAGTTAGTACAACCTACCAAGAAAGAATGAATTTATAGCCATACACACAGAGAGATTGTTCAACTCTGAGCTAAGAATATTCCCCTTTTTTATCTTTATTCCCCTTTAGAGCCAGGGTGGCGCAGTGGTTAAGTTGACTCAGCCTTCCATCTGATTGTTGGGGACAAGAGGCTGGTTTTGTAAACTACTTAGAGAGGACTGTAAAAGCACTATGAAGTGGTGTGTAAGTCTAAATGCTTATTGAAAACATGCATGGTTTGCCCTAAGCGTCCTATCCGTTTCCCCATTTCCAGCCCCTTTGCAAGCCACAGAATAGCAGGGTGTCTAGGGGGGAAGCATTTTGAAATTCCCTGATATTTCCCTGCCATTTCCCTGTAACTTACAATCTAGTTAAGGTGCGGTCATAAATAACCTCATACTAAACAGCTAAGCCTTCTTCTAAGCCATAGAGAAATATCCCTAGCTGAGGAAGTTAAGTTGTTGCCACAGTTATGCTCATTTTTGCTTGACTCTGACAGGCAGCGCGATCCTTTTTTTTAAATAAGTTTTTTCCCTGACTTTTAAATACATACGTTTTTTCCCCTGACTTATTCTTTTTCACAAATTCCCTGATAATTCCCTGATTTCCAGGTTTGCTGGACACCGTGGAATGGGGCCGCAGATGGTTGATGGTCACCCACGAGTAGCAAGGCAGGCGTCTCTCCTTAAGACCAGATATTTCGGGGGAGAGAGACAAGGGCGGATCTTGCCACCCCAACTCCCCCCCCCTTTTTTTTGGCAGCAGCCACACCAACCAGGAAGTCTCCTGTTCTCGCTCTTTTCCTAATCCATCCCCCCAGTAAGATCAGGCTTTGGAAACTCCCCTCGGTCGCCCAAGTCTCTTATTTGTCTCAAAGCAGGAGGCCGGGCAGCCCCATCCGCCCCAAAATCGATTCCCACCCCCCCTCCAAAAAAAGAATACTGTCCGGGCAAAAGGGGAGCTACCTTCTCAGCGAGGCGGCCCGAGAGGGCGTCAAGAGGCCCATTCGAAGGCCGGAGTCCGATCTCAACTCGGAAGGCGGGTCCAGGGGGCATCCAGGCCAGCTCCCTGGCAACCCCGGGCCGAGAGAAAAACGGAGGGGCCGGATTTTCACCACCCCCGGGCCGAGCGTCACACCCCCGGCCACACTGCGCCGGCGCAGACTCCGAACCCCCTCCCTTCCCTGAGGAGAAAACGGCCTCTTTTTTTACCTCAGCGGCGCCCGGGAAATATGGGAAGACCGGCGCTGAGGCCTACTCACCCCGGCGGCTCCGCCTCGGACCCTGCGGCCGCTCGTCCTCCTCCTTCCCCTCTTCCTGACCCACGCGCGGCGGCGGCTCCGGCTTAGAATTCGCGGCCGATGACGGAGAAGGCCCACCGGCTCCCTCCTCCAGACGGTCCTCGGTAATGGGGCAACGCCATCTTGTCTCTCCGTCCCAGCCCAGCCCCTTCCGCCTCTGCCTCCACTTAGTCACGCGACGCGGAAGCAGGGGGCCAATAGGAGTTGGGAGACGGGGGAAAGGGGGCGTGTTCTTCAGCTGGGGTGGCGTGATTGGAGAGGGGGGACGCCCTTCGCTCGGAGGGGACGATGGGAAATGTGGTCCAAACCTTTTAACCAGGAACTCTGAGAAGCTCCTTTAGGATTTTTCTATTCCCCCACTTGGGGAAAAAATGGTTGGGTTTTGGGCTTTAAAAAATAAAGATTATATTAATATACAGGCAGTCCTTTACTTACAACCGTTCGTTTAGTCACTGTTCAAAGTGACATCACTGAAAAAGTGACTTGGGACCGTGTTTTTCACACTTAGCGACCGTTGCAGCATCCCCAAATTTTGATCACACAAACGTGGAGATGCTGTAAATCTCGTAAGTGTGAAAAACACAGTCCGGAATCACTTTTTCGGTGATGTTATCACTTTGAACAGTCACTAAACAAATGGTTGTTGTAAGTCAAGGACTGCCTATTTTTTAAAATAGATTATATTATTACTTTTATGTTATTAAAAGTAATATTTATATTATTTTAAAATAGATTATTATTATTACACTTAATAGATTGCAAGTTTGAAAAAATGCTAATCCCTTTTTTTAGTGAGGTTGTCATTTTGAATGGTCACTAAATGTTGTGAGTTGAGGTCTGCCTTTGTTTAAAGTCACTTTGACTTGCAGTGGATCAGTGATGGCGAACCTTTTTTCCCTCAGGTGCTGAAAAAGTGTGGGTGTGTGCTATCGCCCATGCGCAACTGCCCACACCCATAATTCAATATCCGGGGAGGATGAAAACAGCTTCCCCCCCCTCCAAAGGCCCTTGGGAGGCTGGAAACGGACTATTTCCCATCTTCTGGTGGGCCCAGTAGGCTCATGTTTCGCCCTCCCCGAGCTCCGAAGGCTTCCCTGGAGCCGGAGGAGGATCAAAACGCCCTCCCCCATCCCCCTGGAGGCTCTCTGGAAGCCAAAAACGCCCTCCCAGAGCCTCTGTGCAAACCAAAAATCAGCTGGCCTGCATACACATGCATGTTGGAGCTGAACTAAGGCAATGACCCATGTGCCAGCAGATATGGTTCCACGTGCCCATAGGTTCGCCATCACTGATCTAGATGGAACTAAATGGAACTACAATTGGCGGGATCCAGTCTGAGGAGCATCACACTGCAATGAAGGCATGTATTCAACCTTATCCATCTTTAAACAAATGGTTGCAAATCGAGGACTACCGCAGAGGAGGGAGACTGGGCTTGACACCCATCCTGAGTCCCAAAGCCCGCTGGCTAAACCTGTGCCAGTCCTTCTCTTTCAGCCATGGAAGAAGAAAACAAAGCGCTTCTGAAAACATGCCAAGAAAACAGCAGGGATTTGTTCAGATAATTGCCAGGACCTGAAGGCACTCAACAAACAAAAGGTTGGCCAGGATGAAGTTTCTAATCCTCTTCAATTGAAAAAGGAAACAAAAAAGATCAAAACACCTCCCGGTCAACAATCAACACCCAGGTAAACAAGAATTAACATCAGGATTAATGCCACACCGACAATCAGGCATGAAATGATACCCCAATGAAGGAAGAACCTGCTCAGGCAAACAAACTGGCATTAAAGAACAGCATATTCAAGGGAACACAAAGAACATTCCCATCAATGCTGACAAGCCTTGTTGCCGATCAGTTTTCGGTCACAATTCAAAGTGTTGGTTATGACCTATAAAGCCCTTCATGGCACCGGACCAGAATATCTCTGAGACCGCCTTCTGCCGCACAAATCCCAGCGACCAGTTAGGTCCCACAGAGTGGATCTTCTCTGAGTCCCGTCAACTAAGCAATGTCGCCTGGCGGGACCCAGGAGAAGAGCCTTCTCTGTGGCGGCCCCGGCCCTCTGGAACCAACTCCCCCCAGAGATTAGAACTGCCCCCACCCTCCTTGCCTTTCGTAAACAACTTAAAACCCACCTCTGCCGCCAGGCATGGAGGAATTGAGATCCTCTTTCCCCCTAGGCCTTTACAATTCTATGCATGGTATGTATGTATGTATGTTTGGTTTTTATATTAATGGATTTTTAATCATTTCTAATACCAAATTACTCTTGTACACTGTTTTATTGTCACTGTTAGCCGCCCCGAGTCTCTGGAGAGGGGCGGCATACAAATCCAATAAATGAATGAATGAATGAATGAATGAATGAATAAATAAATAAATAAATAAATAAATATCTCTCCCCCTTCTAGTACTTACTTAGTGTTCTCTCCAGCGACAAGCTCCCCCCCCCCCCAGAAATAGGCCCAAACACACCGATTTTACAAGATTAAAGTATGTAATTCTAATATTTTAGGAGCAGAGAGGTTTGGATTTAGAAACCCAGCAGCAAAGCAAAAAATAAGTAGGTTTGGTGCCAGCTGCTAATTAGAAACCAAAACTCAGAGATATTTTCTTTGATCACACAGCTCTCGTTAACTGACTGAGTTGGCAGGAAGTCCAGAGAGAATGAGTCCCAACTCCCCAGTTCATAATTCATCATTGAAATAATAATATCCCAAGAAAGAAATATGAGCACACATCTGGAATATAATGAAAGTTGTCTTCTGCACTGAAGCATCATATGGCTCAACTTTAAATAGCTTAAGGTCATTTCCAATTGTTCTAGAGATCTATTCACGCAGATATCTCCTCTTACTTAGTCACTCGTGCCATCTGGCAACTCTGCGTACCCTAGCATCAAGAAAAGATTACTCCTGACTCATGCACCTCGGGAGGTGCAGAAGACCCTGGTTTCTGACACCACATCATCTACAATCTCCTCCTATTAGACTAGGGTGTGAGGTACACAGGCCTACACCCATTTCTCGAACCTTGGGATCTGTGACCAGCTGTGCACGACACAGATGGGCCACAATACCTAGTTGGGTCATGGAACATCTGCAAGAAGAAAACCAAGCTCAGAGAGCACCAAGGATCCCACAGTTCTCCTCCCATCTCTTCTCCTCCATCATTCCACAAATCTCACTCCCTTCTAGCACTGATGATGCTACCAGGTTGGGTCATAAAACACCTGCAAGAAGAAAACAAAACTAGGAGAACAAGAAGGATCCCACAGTTCTTCTTCCTCCCTCTTCCTTCTCTTCTCCTTCACCACTCCACAAATCTCACTCCCTTCTAGCACTGCTGATGTTACCTAGTTGGATCATGAAACATCAACCAAGCTCACAGAGCACCAACCCACACCTCTTCATTGTCTCCATCAATTAACCTTCCAGGGACTACTTAAAACTGAGTTATTCTGAATGGCCTAATTGTGACCAGGTCAATATTGTGTACATTAAACTTTAATTCAACTTCTCTTCATTTGAAATTTAATTTGCCAAAGCTGTTTCATTGCTATGCATTGTAAGTGTTAGGAAACACCTTGAGTTTTAGGTTGCAGCACTCTATAAATTCAGCAAACCAATAAAAGAATAACAAGCAAGTTTGGTTTTATATTTCCATGTGGCCCAAAACATTCCTTCAAAATTAAACCTAGTAAGTCTCAAAAAGAATATAAGTCGCTGCTACTTAAATTATGCTTTTGAAAATCCCTTTTTCAGATGCTAACCTATTCCCCCCCCCCTCTAATTAGCTCAGTGGAAAATAGATTATACTTCCTGGCTCTTTTCTATGACATATTTTCCATGATTAATCAGAATAATTTGGTCAAATTTTTCTGGGATTGCAAAATGCTTCAGCGTTAATCAGACATTCATAGCAGGTATCAAACTAAAATGTACAGTAGTTGGTTATTTTGTTTAGAGTGTTGTATAAACACAGTTCCTCCTTTTCTATTAATAACTGGTGGCTTTTGTAATATTTTGCTTGTTCCTGATTACAAGAGTAATATTTAATATCCCGCAGTAATTTGGTTAAGAAATGTACCAAGAAAAGTCATAAGATGGAGCAAAACCAACTTACCAAATTTCTCACTTAGCGACATAAATTTTGGACGGAGTTGTGGTCGTAAATTGAAGAGGACCTGTACTTTTTCCAGCCTCAGAAAGACCTTGCAATAGTCTCTGGAGTTTCTCAGTCATCCAGATTGATCAATGCTTCAGATCTGACTGGATGGTGGGGAATGGAAGGATTTATGTTCCTTGCAGACAGCTGGTCATTTGCATCTTTTTAGAGAATCTGTTGAGGCCACCTGGAGGTTTATCTGTGTCTTCAGCTGCCCCCTAGTGGTGCAACTGGTTCCTGCAGTCTGCAATTTGGGGGAAATCCGTTCATACTCCCACACTATCCAAAGGGCGTGCATCCCAAAGTGCACGGCTAAAAATCTATGGAGCTTCTCAATCATCCAGGTCTCCCAAACATACTTTTTAAAGAGGCAACTTGACTTTCTCGTTTTTTCTTTGAAGATGTGTTGTTTCTCATCCAAGAAGCCTCTTCAGCTCTGACTGGATGGTGAGGAAGCGAAGGATTGATACTCTTTGCAGACAGCTGGTCATTTCCATCCTTTTTAGAGAGCCATTGAGGCCACTTGGAGGTTTGTCTGTGTCCTCAAGGTCACCTGAGTGGTGTAAATGATTCCTGCAGCCTGCCATTTTAAGGAATTCTGCAGTGAAAGCAGTGATGGCGCATGTTTAGAGTGCAGTACTGCAGGCTACTTCTGCTGATCACCGGCTGCAAGTAATTTGGCAGATCGAATCTCACCAGGCTCATAGTTGAGTCTCAGTCTCCCGTCCTTCCAAGGTGGGTCAAATGAAGACCCTGATTGTTGGGGGCAAGAAGCTGTTGTAGTTAGCTCTGGCCCAGCTCCTGCCCCAAGGACTGTGGATGTGGGGGAGACATCCACATGCTGCAGGCCTGTTTTGGCCCCGGTGGAATCTGATAATAAAGGCTCTTCTGACCAAGAAGACATGAGTGACAGGGAGGAGGAGAGTGTGGCAGACAGCTCAGAAGGAGATCAATTATCTAGCTCCTCCTTGGATTCAGAACAAGAGTTAATGATACAGCCACACATGCGGAGAGCGATGCATAGGCAACAACAACTGAGAGATTATTATCAAAGAAAATGAGGCCACCTGTGGTTGGATAGGGCTGTGGTCATTAGTGAGGCTGCTATAAATAGCAGCCTGTGGGTTTGGCCATTGTGGAGGATTATCTGATCCTTATGTTTCGTGACTGCTTTACTGACTTTGACCTTTTGTGTGCTGATTTCCCCCCGCTTTGAAACTAAACCAGAGCAAAGTGTGTTTACTTTGTGAAAGAAGAAGGACTGTGAATTACCTCACAGCTGCAAGCTAAGTATCACAGAACTGATAAGGGACTTGTACAAATTACCAGTTTGTTTGGAGACAGTGCTCTTTGCTATCCCAAAAGAGGGATTGGTTTAAGTGACTTTTCATTATAAAGAACATTGTTTTGAATTTTCAAACGTGTGTGTGTCTGAAATTTGTACCTGTGAATTTTTGGGAGGAGTCTACCAGAAAGCCCGACAGAACAGAGGCTGATTCTGTAAGCTGCTCAGAGAGGGCTGGAAAAGCACTGTGAAGCGGTATATACAGTAAGTCTGAGTGCTATTTATTTATTTATTCATTTATTTATTCATTTGTCCGATACACAAATACATAGGAAGAAAAATACACATGTGGTAATATATATAAGGGTAAAAGTGAACTTAGAGGAGAGGATATATGAAAGGATATTGCTATCCCATAGTGCATTGCTAAAAATTTATGGAGATTCTTAATCATCCAGATCATGATTATCCCAAAAGGTGCTTTTTCGGGAGGGCAACCTAATTCCCCACCATCCAGTCAGAGCTGAAGAAGCATCTTGGAGGGGAAACGAAATGTCTTCAAAGAAAAAACACGAAAGTCCAGTTGCCTCCTGAAAAAAGCACTTTTGGGGAGACGCTGCAATGCTTTCAGCTGCAGTAATTTTCCAACGAAGATTAAGTCTCAAGCATCATGTGCTTCTGATAAATTACACAGAACAGAGGAGTATGTGATTTTCAAAGATCATAGAAACGTTAACAGGAATCATGCGATTTACAGACTTAAGCCGATGATTGGAATCAGGAATAACATTGAAAAAATCTAGGCAGCGGGTGAGAGAAAGAAAGAAGCAATTGATAAGGTGATAATACACAAACGTTTTCATGACTGCTGTTGGGAATGGGGTCCAAAATAATGATGATAATTAAAAAAACAAGGCTCGTGGCAAGTGGTTCCTACTTATGACTGTTGCAGAGTTCCCAAGGTCACGTGATGCCCTTTCATGACCTTCAGACAGGCAAAGTCAGTAGTGAGTTGCTACCGGTAGGATAAGCCCAGGTGATGCAGTGGGTGGAGTGCAGTACTGCAGGCCACTAAAGCTGACTGCTAGATCTGCAGGTCAGCGGTTCAAATCTCACCACCGGCTCAAGGTTGACTCAGCCTTCCATCCTTCCGAGATGGGTAAAATGAGGACCTGGATTGTGGGGGCAATAGGCTGGCTCTGTTAAAAAGTGCTATTGCTAACTTGTTGTAAGCCGCCCTGAGTCTAAGGAGAAGGGCGGCATAAAAACCAAATAAATTGAATAAATAACTAAATAAATAAAGGACGGTGCACTGGTAGCGATTGCTGTGGTGTGCATTCAGCTTTAGTTAGCTTGCATATGAACGTGCGTCCAAGTGTGTTTTTCTTTCTGCGCATGTGCAGGAAGCAACATCTTGTGAAGGGACATGTCTGTGTGCGAGATTTCTGTGATTTTTGGTTTCATCCGCGGAAGCAAAAATATCACAGAAAATTGTTGAAATCTCGCTCTGGTGCACGTCCTCACGTGAGAGTTCGCTTGCTGTACATGTGTGGAAGCCAAATCCTGCGCTGATGCGCTTGTGGGCGCACATCCGCCTGCAAAGTCCTCGGAGGGCACACCTGTGGGGGGCAATTCTAGCGGCCTTTTGCTGGAAAGCCTGATTCACTTAACAACCATGTGACTAATGTAACAACTGCAGTTTATAATTTTATAATTATTATACAGTTTTATAATTTTGGCAAGAGAATTCGTAAAATTGGCCGAAACTCGTTGAGGGATAAATGTTTCACTTAGCCACATAAATCCTGTCCTCTGCGGCGGTCATAACTCGAGGACTACCTGTAACAACTGGAGGAAATCCTAGCGGGGCCTTTCTTAGGCCATCCAAGGTCCCCTGGCGACGCATAGGGGGCGCCATAACAACCACAATGGCGCCCTCCCCAACGCGCGCTTTGACCAATCAGAGAGTATTCCGCGGCCCAACCCCCGCGCTTGCCCAGTGCAGGGTGGTTAACCCCGCGGGCAGAAGCAAAGTCGGGCCCTGGAGCGGAGGATTCGGTTGCCGAGCAACCGCGAGCGGGCGTGGTCGCCTCGCGCGCCTGCGCAGTCTCCCCCACCCAGCCGGGTTGCCGTAAAGCGCGACGTCGTCGACCCGTTTGGCTGGCCTCCTCCCGCCGCGGGCGGGCGCGAAATGTCGTGAGCCGCCTCCGGCCGGTGGACGGCGCGGGAGCGACGGCGGGCGGGCGAGCGGCGGCGGCGGCATCCCATGCTCCGTCGCGGGCGGCGGCGGGCGTCCCTGTCCTTCCCCTTCCCCTTCATGCGGGGTCCGGGCCGGGGCCGCGCCCGAGTCGCCCCTGCCCGTTATGGCCAGGAAGACAGTTAGCAGGAAGAGGCGAGCGGCCGCCCCCGCGGCGGGGCCCGGCGGAGAGCAGGTGGGTGGCTGCCCTTCGCTCCTCCCCGAACTACAGGTCCCATCATGCGCTCCGCGCCGGGGAGGGACCTTTCCCATCACTCGCTGCCCCGTCTGGCGGAGAAGGCTGGGGGGGGGTTGTTTTTCTCGCTGCTATCCTGGACTACAAACTCCATCGTTCCCCTTCAGATGGATGGGATGACTACAGCGCCCATCGGCCTCTCCCCCCCTTGCTAAGGACGCTCGTTTGGGGGCGGGAGGGCCGGCTGGACTCGTAGCTATAGCTCCCAGGCGGGACTACAGCGCCCATCACTCCCGTTCTAGGCTTGATGGGATGACTACCGTTCCCTATCGCTCGCTTGCCTATTCTGAATGTGACTACAATGACTATGATTCCCGCCGGAACTACAGCCTCTATCCTTCCCACTCGGGGGGACGCGATGACTACAGTCCCCATCGTCCCCCGACCCTCTTCTAAGTACTCTCACGGAGAGGGATGGGCGGTGGACTACCTTCCCCATGGTCCCCAGCCAAGAAATGGGGATCATCGCTCCCTCCCCTTTTCTAAGCGCGCTAGGGGACTGCAGGTCCCATGCTGCCCGCCGGACCCTTCCCACCGCTCCCATTCAAGAGGATGGGATGACTACAGCCCCCATCGGTCCCTCCCGTCTTCTAACCGGGGCTGCGCTCCCAGGACCGCAGCTCCCATCCTCCATCCGGCGGGCGTTTGCCTTTCGGACCCGTTGCCCATCGTTCCCTAACCTCCAGGGCTCATCCTTGCCCATCGCCTTCAGCCGGTACTACAAAGCCCATCGCTCCCTCCCCTCCCTAACTGAAGTTCCCATCCTCCCGGGGGCCCTCTGCTCATCGCTCCCCGCCGGGACTACAAAGCCCATCGCTCCTCCTTCCGGACCCCTTGCCCATCGCCCCCAGCCGGGACTCCGGAGCCCCCGTGGGTGGGTGGGTGGTGTGACTTGGGGGCGCGGGCGGGTTGGGCGTTCGGAGCTCCCTAACCGACCGGGCGGCGATGCTTCGGAGCCGGCGGAGGGAGCTGGGGCGGCGGCGGGGGTCGAGGGCCCCGTCCCGGGGGAAGGTGGGCGGCCAGGGCTGCTCTTGGGGCCGGTCTCGGCCTGGGGAGGTTCCCTCTACGGTGAGGGCCCCCAAGATCTTCTGCAAGGCTTGGAGTTGGCGCTTTGGTCGTGTGAACGCGTGTCTTCTCTCTCGCGTGTTGGCAGGAGGGGAGGGCAGGGTAACGCTTCTTGGGCTGAAGGGGCGGGGCTAGAAGTGTTGGGCTGATTGAACTGATGAATGACAACCCTAGCTCTGGTTTAGCTCAGCCTGGCTTCACCAGCTCTGCTTTCAGATGGCTGGACTGCAAGTCCCAGAATTCCCCAGACAGCATGGCTGGCAGGAGAATTCTGGGACTTGAAGTCCACAAGTCTGAAAGTTGCCAAGGTTGGAGAGCCCTGCTCTTTTAGAGAAAGGTAAGGGAAATTTGAACCCTCACCCCACCCCATGTTTAAGTCGCTATGGTTAAGTAATGGTGGTTTAGCCCAGAGGTCTTCAGACTTACTAACTTTAAGGCTTGAGGACTTCAACTCTCAGATTTCTCCCCCTAGCATAGCTGACCTCTGACTTAGTTGACCTTTCTGTCTTCTTCCAAATCTTATCATTCATGGCTGGCTAGAGAATTCTGGGAGTTGAAGTCCACAAGTCTTAAAGTTGCCAAGGTTGGAGAGCCCTGCTATTAAAAGAAAAAGTAAGAAAAATTTGAGCCCCCCCTATCTTTAATAATTAATCTAATAATAATAATAATAATAATAATAATAATAATAATTATTATTATTATTATTATTTATTTATTAGATTTGTATGCCGCCCCTCTCCGAAGACTCGGGGCGGCTCACAGCAATAATAAAAACAATATTATAGTAGAACAAATCTAATATTAAAAAACATAAAACCCTATCATATTTCAAAAAAACCAAACACATTCATACCAAACATAAAACAAAATATAAAAGAGCCTGGGGGAAAGGTGTCTCAACTCCCCCATGCCTGGCGGTATAAGTGAGTCTTGAGTAGTTTACGAAAGACAGGGAGGGTGGGGGCAGTTCTAATCTCCGGGGGGAGTTGATTCCAGAGGGCCGGGGCCACCACAGCGAAGGCTCTTCCCCTGGGGCCCACCAAACGACATTGTTTAGTCAACGGGACCCGGAGAAGGCCAACTCTGTGGGACCTTATTGGTTGCTGGGATTCGTGCAGTAGCAGGCAGTTCCGGAGGTAATCTGGTCCAATGCCATTTAGGGCTTTAAAGGTCATAACCAACACTTTGAATTGTGATTGGAAACTGATCGGCAGCCAATGGAAGCCACGGAGTGTTGTAGAAACGTGGGCGAATCTTGGAAACCCCACGATGGCTCTCGTGGCCGCGTTCTGCACGATCTGAAGTTTCCGAACACTTTTCAAAGGTAGCCCCATGTAGAGAGTGTTGCAGTAGTCGAGCCTCGAGGTGATGAGGGCATGAGCGACTGTGAGCAATGACTGACTCCCTGTCCAAATAGGGCTGCAACTGGTGCACCAAGCGAACCTGGGCAAACGCCCCCCTCGCCACAGCCGAAAGATGATGTTCCAATGTCAGCTGTGGATCAAGGAGGACGCCCAAGTTGCGAACCCTCTCTGAGGCGGTCAGTAGTTCCCCCCCCCAGGGTAATGGACAGACAGATGGAATTGTCCTTAGGAGGCAAGACCCACAGCTACTCCGTCTTGTCTGGGTTGAGTTTAAGCTTCAACTCCTAGATTTCTCCAGCCAGCATAGCTGACCCATGACTTAGTTAACCTTTCTGGCCTCTATCACTCATGGCTCGCTGGAGAATTCTGGGAGTTGAAGTCCACAAGTCTTAAAGTTGCCATGTTTGAAGACCTCTGGTTTAGCCAAAGCTTTTTGTGGGAAGCACACAAGCCCTGGCCACCCCCTGCCAGCCATTTGGGCTTGGACCAGGACTTTATTAGTTAGGGTTGAGTATTTGTCTTTTTTATCTCATAAAATATGTACCATAAGGTATATAAGATTTATTATCATATCATAATGGTCAATAATATATTAGATTTCTGTTCTGCCCGTCTCGTCTGCAGATGGCTCTGAGTGGCCCACAGAGTTTCCTTTGTAGTTTTCAAACGTAATAATTGAGTGCAGGTAGTCCACCTCTACGACTACGACTACAATTGAGACTAGGATTTTTGTTGCTAAATGTGAGACATGTTAAGTCAGCAAAAGTCACTTAACAAATTTTATTTTATTTTTTAATTTTATTTAATTAGATTTATAGGCCGCCCTGCGTCTGTTTGCAGAAGGGCGGCCTATAAATCTAATAAAATAAAATAAATAAATAACATAAACTTTGTTAAGTGACTTTTGCTGACTTAATAGGCGGGGTGAGAAACCATTTAAAATTATGCAAAATGTAACTATGCAAATTAGGACAATAGAAACAGACTCTGTAAAAGTAAATTGGGAGATAGTCAGGCAGAAGCTTTTTTGGGGGGTGGGGAATCTTCCACAGCTGATGGGGGGGGAAATTAGGCTTTTTAAATAAGCACCCCTACATCACAGTCCCCAAGAACACAACTCCCTGGCCCCCATGGTTTTACAAAAAAACCCTGTAGAGTTGGTGGCAAATTGACAGAGTTTATTAGTTTATTAGGCCAGTGTTTCCCAACCTTGGCAACTTGAAGATATCTAGACTTCAACTCCCAGAATTCCTCAGCCAGCATTCGCTGGCTGGGGAATTCTGGGAGTTGAAGTCCAAATATCTTCAAGTTGCTACGGTTGGGAAACACTGTATTAGGGGATCTGGTAGCCTGGGATACTGCAACTGTGATAAATCAGTTGCCCAACAACTGGATTTTGGTCACCATGGGGATGCTATAATGGTCATGAGCGTGAAGAACAGTCATAAGTCACTTGTTTCAGTGCCGTTGTAACTTTGATGAAACTGTTGTAGGTCGAGGACCACCTGTACAGTATTAACATACAGGCTCAGCTTTTTATTTATTTTTCCTAATAATATATAGCAGCCATTTCTATCACAACAATCTGCAAAAAGTCCAGAAACGGTTTCGAAGTAGAGACACAAGATATTGTATTTTTTGTCTTTAATCAAAGCAGTTGGTTTGGCCATCTTTGCTTCCTCCGTTGGCTTTTGTAGGCATTTGTCCACTGTGGGAATCAAAGTACCGGCAGTCTTCAACTTACAACAGTCCATTTAATGATTGTACGACCATTTTTCACACTGTTGCAACATCCCCAAGGTCATGGGTTGGCAACTAACTCATATTTATGACGGTCGCCGTGTCCTGGGGTCATGTGATCCCCTTTTGCGACCTTGCGACAAAAATCAAATAAATAAATAAAAACAAACAAATAAATAAATAAATGCAGCACAAATCCCAGTGCCCGGTTAGGTTCCACAGAGTTGGCCTTCTCTGGGTCCTGTCAACTAAACAATGTCGGCTGGCGGGATCCAGGGGAAGAGCCTTCTCTGTGGCGGCCCCGACCCTCTGGAACCAGCTCCCCCCTGAGATTAAGACTGCCTCCACCCTCCTTGCCTTTCGTAAACTTCTTAAAACCCACCTCTGCTGTCAGGCATGGGGGAACTGAGGCATCTCCCCTTGCCTATGTAGTTTTATGTATGGTATGTTTGTGTGTATGCTTTTTAAATAATGGGGGTTTTAGGCTTTTAATGTTAAATTGTTATTTTAGACCTCAATATTAGATTTGTTATTGTATATTGTTTTATCACTGCTGTGAGCCGCCCCGAGTCTGCGGAGAGGGGCGGTATACAAATCTAAATAATAATAATAATAATAATAATAATAATAATAATAATAATAATAATAATTATTATTATTATTATTATTATTATAAATAAAGTCAGTGGGGAAGTCAGATTCAATTAACAACTATGTGACTAACTTAACAACTGCAGTGATTCATTTAACAACCGTGGCAAGGAAGGACATAAAATGGGGCAAAGCTCGCTTAACAAACATCTCTCTTAACAATACGAATTTTGGGATCCACTGTCATACATTAAGGACTTACATGTATCCTTCCAATTTTGTGCAAAGATCATTCTTCCTCCCGCCAGGGTATATAACATCGGAGTTCCAATTTTATTTTTCAAGTGTTTTGTCCATTAAGCGGAGGCCAAATGGCGCTTCAGGTTGGGCTTTTCTGGGGGGCAGACGTACCCAACGGCAGATCAAACTGATCTATTTCAACCCCTCAGAGCAGTGTTTCTGAACCCTGGCAATTTTAAGACACGTGGTCTTCAACTCCCAGAATTCCCCAGCTGGCTAGGGAATTCTGGGAGTCGAAGTCCACATGTCTTAAGTGGCCGGGCAGGGGAGCACAGCTTGTGCGTCACAGCTCATTAGCGAATCATGTGGGATCCGCAACCGGGGTGCAATTTATGGGAAAAGAAATGAGATTTAAAAAAAAAAAAAGAAAATAGAAAGAATGATATTTCACTCCAAATTGTATGGGACCACAGCAAAAGCAAATATCAGAGGATTGGATAAAACATATATGAATACAGTGTTCCCTTGATTTCCGTGGGGGATGCGTTCCGAGACCACCCGCGAAAGACGAATTTCCGCGAAGTAGAGATGCGGAAGTAAATACACCATTTTTGGCTATGAACAGTATCACAAGCCTTCCCTTAACACTTTAAACCCCTAAATTACCATTTCCCATTCCCTTAACAACCATTTACTCACCATTATTACTGGTACTCACCATTGAATAAGACACTTAGTGATCCTGATATTTATAAACATAATTTATTAACAATAATTATTTTTTTGTTATTTATTTGCAAAAATTATTAGTTTGGCGACGACATATGACGTCATCGGGTGGGAAAAACCGTGGTATAGGAAAAAACCCGCAAAGCATTTTTTAATTAATATGTTCTTAAAAACCGTGGTATAGGCGAAAATCGTGAAAATCGAGGGAACACTGTAAAAGAAATAAGCAGAGAAGACAAAATACAAAAGAATTAGAAGAAGAATACAAGAAATTAGAAAAAGAAATTCAGAAATTTTCACAAAATAAAAAGATTAAAAATGTGATGGGGCTCAAGAAACATAAGATGAATATGATGGAAAATGAAGAGGTGGTAAGGAAAATAAAAATGTCTAAACAGAACTTTTTTGAACACACAAATAAACCAGGGGGATGGTTAGCCTACAAACTGAAAGAAGTAAAGAGAAAAAAATGGATTAAAGAAGTGGAGGATACTGAGGGGAACCATCAATATCAAAACGAGGAGAAAAGAAAGATAGTGTGGATATACTATCAGGGTTTATATAAATAAGAAAAAGCAAATAAGGAAAATATAACACAGAGGAAGTAAAATTACCTAAAATACCAGAAAGGTTCAAGAGCTAGTTGGATGATAAAATAACAATTATGGAATTAACAGAGACAATTAAAAAACTGAAAAATGGTAAAGCACCAGGCCCAGATGCGTTGCCAGAAGAAATATACAACACTTTAGAGGAAACATTAGGAATTGTAATATTGGAACTTTAGAATAAACTTTTACTAGAGACAAAGATAGTGGATTCATGGTCAGAAGCATTTGTAACCCTAATTCTGAAAGAAGAGACTGATTTACAGAAAATAGGCCTATAGGCCAATCTCACTTTTGAATGCGAAATATAAAATATTTACTTCCATAATGGTGAGTAGACTTAAAAAATTCTTAAGTGAATTTATACATTCAGACCAGAATGTATTTTTACCTAAAAAGCAGATTAAGGATAATATGCAAATAATTTTGAATATGTTAGAATGCTATGAAGTGCATTCTGGAAAACAAGTGGCATTGATGTTTTTAGATGCACAGAAGGCATTTGATAATGTGAACTGGCAATTTATGGTAATGCAACTTCAAAAATATGGATTTTGGAAACATATTTATTAATGCAATTAAAACAACTTATTCTAAACAATCAGCAAAAGTAATGGTGACTGGAGACAGGACAGAGACTGTGGATATAATGAAAGGAACAAGGCAAGGATGTGCTTTATCTCCACTTTTATATGTTTTATATAGACAAATACATAAAAGGAATGAAAATATAAAAAGAGGAATATAAATTGCAAGCATTTGCAGATGATTTTGTATTTATTGTAGAAGAACCATTAGAGACAGAACAAATTTAAAAATATAAAGTGGCGGAATTAAAAATAAAGATAAAACAAAATTAATGGTGAAAAATATGACGGAAAAACAAAAGAAGGAATTAATGGGGAAACTAAATATATAGATAACAAAAAAGGTAAAATATTTGGACATCCAGCTATCAGCATGTATAACAAGGAAGATAATTATTACAGATTTAAAGAAACGGACTGAAATAGATTTGGAAAAATGGAAAAATTATCATTGATGTGAAAAACTGCAACAATTGAAATGAACGTATTGCCACGATTGTTGTTTTTATTTTTCACAATACCAATAAGAATAGAGGGAAAATTCTTTAATGAGGTAAATAAAATAATTTTGAAGTTTGTTTGCTAGGAGAAAAAGTCAAAGATCAATATAAAAATGCTGCAAGATGCAAGACTTATAGGTGGATTTGGACTATCAAATTGACAGTTATAGTACAGCATTATGCGGCAACATTGACATGGATTAGAGAATGGATTCTGCTAAGGAATACAAGACATTTGACTATGGAGGGACATGATTTACATATAGGATGGCATACAGTTTTATAGTATGGAAGAAATAAAATACACAGCTATTTCCAGAGACATAAGGAATGCTTTGTATGTGGTGTGGAAAAAGATAAAAGAAAAACATTATCTGAAAATACCATATTGGGTTATCAACAATAGAAGCATTAACCCACCCAAATAGTCTTCATTAGGGGAATATTGCAAGATATTAAGATATTTTAATGGATAAGGGGGAATTTAAATCTACTGAGGAACTGGAGAAACAAGGGATAAAGATGGATTGGTACATGAGAATGCAGATACAATCAAGATATGATAAGGGCTTTAAAACAGGGTATTAATTTAGAAAAAACAAAATTCAATGGAATATTCACAGGAACGGAAGACTAATAAAATTGTATAACTATTTATTGTATATTAAGTTAGAGCAAGAGCAAGTGAAAGATACAGTGATAAAATGGGCAAGGAATTTTGGATATCCGATAGAATTGGACCAATGGCAGCAGCTTTGGGAAAAGAATTACAAAATGACAATGGCAACAGCATATAAAGAAAATATGTATAAAATGTTTTATAGATGGCACACGTCACCAGAAAGGATAGCTAAAATGTTTAAAGAGAAATCTATGAAATGTTGGAAAATGTCACCAAATACCTGGTACTTTTTATCATATGTGGTGGGCATGTGCGGAAGCCAAAGCTTATTGGAGTTTAAATTCAAATGTGGGTAGAAAAGAGATTCCTGGGTATATTACCAGAGAAATATAATAAAGAAAATACATATTTAATTATTATATAATTACATATTATATAATTACAGCAGCTAGAATTGTATTTACACAAAATTGGAAAACAACAAAAGCTCCCTCCGAAGGGGAGGTAATCAAGAAAATACTGGATTGTGCGGAGATGAATAGATTGACAATGACAATTAAAGAAAAGGATGATTCAGAATATTATATTTTGGGGGAAATTTTATGATTGGATGGAAAATAAATATGTATAGATAATAAATAACACCGATCAAATTGGAGGAAAAGTGAAAGTTAAACCCAGGTGACAAAATTAGGCAGAAAAGGACGCAGCATTAAGGTAGTGATAAAAATATAACTAGAAAAAATAATATGGATATCGAAAAAAATCTAAGCTTAATAGTAGTACGTTAATTAAGTGAAGTTAGGGAGATAAGCTACCTGTTAACCATAAGATGGATTACAAATGGATTTACTCAGGGAAGGAATAGGTGTAAGAGGAAGTTGAGAAGAGGAGAAGGAAGAGTGTAGGTAGAAGAGGAGGAGGTTAGAAGGAAAGGAAGGAGAAGGGGGAAGTAGGAAGGAGGAAGAGAAGGAGAAAGAAGATAGAAGGAAGAGAAAGAGGTAGAGGGAGGGGAGTGACAAGAAGTATTAGGGGAAAGCAGACAGGTAA
The DNA here is from genome assembly GCF_031021105.1 of Erythrolamprus reginae. Lineage (NCBI taxonomy): Eukaryota > Metazoa > Chordata > Lepidosauria > Squamata > Dipsadidae > Erythrolamprus > Erythrolamprus reginae. The sequence continues at coordinate 352,617,477 of NC_091951.1, forward strand.
TAAGATTGTAAAAGGTAGAAGATTAGGATGCTTGTTAATTGTTTATTGGATAGTAATGTATAACTGTAAAGTTTGATATAGTTAATGGTATATGTATTGATGTATATGTAGAGAATGTTAAAAAAATTAAAAAATTAAAAAAGAAAAAAGAAGGGCAACCAAGAGGATTAGAGGACTCAGGGTGTCTTACAACAATAAATTAATTATATAAATATATAAATACAATACAGTGTTAAAAACAGGGTGTCCAACAAACCTGAAAAACAAGGAAATCGGAATTATCAGAGAAATCGGCGGCTCAGGAAATATCAGGGAATTTGTGAAAAAAACAGAATAAATCAGGGGAGAAAACCAAACTGTATTAAAATGTTCAAAAGTCAGGGAAAAAATCAGGGAAAAAATGGATTGCGCTGCCTGGCAGAGTCAAGCAAAAATGAGCATAACTGTGGCACCAGCTTGCTTCCTCAGCTATTTCTCCACGGCTTAGCTGTTTGGTATGACATCACCTATGACCACGCCTTAACTAGATTGCAAGTTACAGGGAAATATCAGGGAATTTCAAAATGCTTTCCCTCTGGACACCCTGTTAAAAAGTCAAATATAAATAGTAAACATTTGAGGTGCGATCAGTCCTGATAGAACAATTAACCAGTGGAACACAAGTTGCCTTCGGAGGTTGTGGGAGCTTCATCACTGGACTGCAATCTGTCAGAAATGGTGTGGGGCAAGGGGTTGGACTAGATGATCTACAAGGTCCCTTCCAAAGCTGCTAATCCAATCTAATCTTGTAAATTTTCCCGCAGTACGGCTGGGATCACTCTGTTCACAAAAGGAAGAGGCTTCCGCCAGTGAAGCGGTCCCTGGTATGCTACCTGAAAGGACGGGAGGTGCGCCTTTCCAATGAGTCCAGCTACCACCGCTTGCTGCACGCCTACGCGGCTCAGCAGCTGCCCGGGCTGCTAAAGGAACGGGAATTCCACCTGGGCACTCTTAACAAAGTCTTTGCGTCGCAGTGGCTGAACCACCGGCAAGTGGTGTGCGGGACGAAATGCAACACGGTAAGCACGCGTTCCCAAGTTACTGCTTTGCCAGGGATGGATGGCGCAAAACTTAATGCCCACTGTTAGTCCTTCAGGGTTACATCCAGGCAGGGGTTCCTCTTTGCCGGCGCTACCAGTGTGCTACCAGTGCCTGCCAGCGTGCGATGGTGCATGCGTTGGCATGAGATCCAGCTTCGGCACATGCGACAGAAGCTAAATCTTGTGTGAGGATGGGCGTGTGAGCCAGATTTCAGCAATTTTTGTTGATATTTTTGCTTCCGTGCATGCGAGGAAGCAAAAAATCGGCAAAAATTGGCAAAATCTCACTTGCACATGTGTCTTCCTGCAAGATTTGGGTTCCAGTGCATGCGCAGAAGCCAAATCTCGTGCCGACGCCTGTGCGCACCTGCTGGTCAGCTGGAGCTGTACATACAGCTCCATTTTCGCTACCACACTATAGTGTGGCTCGTACCAGTAGGAACCCATTACTGGTTACACCAGGCAGTAGGGCGAGAGGAAAAACGTTAATTATTTAATTAATATGCTGCTCATTCCAAACGGACTCTTTGAATTTGTGAATTTATGAAATCACTCTGGACTATACAGGTGACTGCTGGTGGCTATAGGAATGAGGCAGGGATCTCCAATGGCAACTTTAAGACTTGTGGACTTTGACTCCCAGAATGCCCCAGCCAGGTTGAGTAGGGAATTCTGGAAGTTGGAAGTCCACAAGTCTTAAAGTCGCCAAGTTCGGAGACCCCTGGATTAAGAGAAGATACCTCTCCCCACCTTTCCATGTGCATCTAGCTCCCTTCCTCCCTATCTCTTCCTTGCAAATTACGGCTCATCCCTGTTATCCAGATGTCCAGGCAGGATCTGGCATTTTTAACCATGTATCGGGTTTTCCCCAAGGACCTGGGAGAGGCAGATCTGGATGTTTTGCAGATGTTGATGTTTTATGGTGTTAAAAGATATTGCAGGATGTAAACGCGGGAGTCCTTGGAGAAGGGCAGCATAGAAATCCAATATTTATTATTTATTTATTTATTTATTGGATTTGTATGCTGCCCCTCTCTGTAGACTCGGGGCGGCTAACAACAATGATAAAAACAGCATGTAACAATCCAATCCAATACTAAAATAACTAAAAAACCCTTATTATAAAAACCAAACATACATACAGACATACCATACGTAAATTGTAAAGGCCTAGGGGGAAAGAGTATCTCAGTTCCCCCATGCATGATGGCAGAGGTGGGTTTTAAGAAGTTTACGAAAGGCGAGGAGGGTGGGGGCAGTTCTAATCTCCGGGGGGAGCTGGTTCCAGAGGCCCCGGGCCGCCACAGAGAAGGCTCTTCCCCTGGGTCCCGCCAAGTGACATTCTTTAGTTGACGGGACCCGGAGAAGATCCACTCTGTAGGACCTGACTGGTCGCTGGGATTCGTGCAGCAGAAGGTGGTCCCGGAGATATTCTGGTCTGATGCCATGAAGGGCTTTATAGGTCATAACCAACACTTTGAATTGTGACCGGAAACTGATCAGCAACCAATGCAGACTGCGGAGTGTTGGTGTAACATGGGCATATCTGGGGAAGCCCATGATTGCTCTCGCAGCTGCATTCTGCACGATCTGGAGTTTCCGAACACTTTTCAAAGGTAGCCCCATGTAGAGAGTGTTACAGTAGTCGAGCCTCGAGGTGATGAGGGCATGAGTGACTGTGAGCAGTGAGTCCCGGTCCAGATAGGGCCGCAACTGGTGCACCAGGCGAACCTGGGCAAATGCCCCCCTCGCCACAGCTGAAAGATGGTTCTCTAATGTGAGCTGTGGATCGAGAAGGACGCCCAAGTTGCGGACCCTCTCTGAGGGGGTCAATAAATAAATAAATAATAAACTGTTCCAAATCAAGCTTCCCTTTGCAATTGACTGATGGGGATTTTGTCAGTGCCAATTGTGTTCAAGTGGTGCTCCAGTTGTTTTGGGATTGAATCCAAATCCCTCTTTGGCCACAGTCGTCATACTTCTCTTTGCAGAGCTTTATATTTTGTGCTCTTTTCTGCTGTCTCCAGGCACCACCACATCCAACTATCCAGACTCTTTTGTCTGTCTTATCAACAGTTGTTAACTTTGAGGTGTGATGTGGCAGGTGCCTGTCTGTTTGAATTCTAAAGTCGCAGAGCACTTCTTCATTTTCTATGTCTTTCCCTATTCTATGATCCCACCAAGTCTCGCTTGGAGATTTTGCAATGCCCCACTGTTGCTACTTCCTGTTTTTGCCCCATCTTGCTTCCAGCGTCCCCGTAAAGGAGGTCAGGAGACCTGGTCTGCCCTCTAGTCACAACAGGTGTGTCCCTTCTTGTTGTCTGTTCCTTAGCAGGGCTGGGGAAAATGCAGCCAAACCGGATCGGCCGGGATGAAGTTTAACTTTTTTTATGGTGTCTTGTTGACTGTCACACCTGACTTGCCTTTCTGACTTGACTTTGGAACAATCGCAAACGTCCGTCTGGGCCTTCTGCCTCGGGGTGCTTAAGGAAGGTTTGGGCACTCCTGAATTTCTGAAGTTCTGCAACCCAACAAGACCGACACAGACTTCAGAGGAGAATCAGAACTGCAGAAAAAACCATTGCTGCCAAGCTGCCTTCCATTGAGGACCTGTAGGCTGCACGAGTCAAAAAGAGGGCAGGGAAAATATTGACTGACCCCTCGCATCCTGGACATAAACTGTGTCAACTCCTACCCTCAAAACGTCGCTACAGAGCACTGCACACCAAAACAACTAGACACAAGAACAGTTTTTTCCCCTGAACGCCATCACTCTGCTAAACAAATAATTCCCTCGACACGGTCAAACTATTCACTAAGGCTGCATTACTATTACTATTTGTCTTCTTATTTCCCCCTTATGATTGTATGACTGTAACTTGTTTCTTGTATCCTTAAGATTTTTATTAATATTGATTGTTTCTTGATTGCTTATTTGTGCCCTATGACAATCATTGTTGTACCTTAGGATTCTTGACAAATGTCTCTTCTTTCATGTACACTGAGACAAATTCCTTGTGTGTACAATCTCACACTTGGCCAATAAAGAATTCTATTCTATTCTATTCTTGTTTCCTGATTGCTTATTTGTAGCCTATGAGAGCCATTAAGTGTCGTACCTCATGATTCTTGACAAATGTCTTTTTTCTTGTATGTACACTGAGAGCATCTGCACCAAAGACAAATTCCTTGTGTGTCCAATCACACTTGGCCAATAAAGAATTATATTCTATTCTTCTTAAGCAGCTACATCTAAGGTTTTGAGGATGGTTTACCCCATACAATGTTCATCTGTTGTGTGTCCAATCACACTTGCCAAATAAAGAATTCTATTCCATTCCATTCCTTTCTTTTCTATTTCTATTTCTACTCTTTCTATTCTACATTCCAATATTCTACTCTACTCTACTCTCTGCATTTTCTATTGTGTTCTGTTCTATTTTTATTCCTATTCTATTCTACACTCCAATATCCTATCCTATCCTATCCTATTCATCTGATGCTATTGCCTTGTTGAATGATGAAATGTCTGCAAGAAAACCACCAAACCCCGAGAGCGCCAAGGACCTCTCCTCCGTTCAACCCTGACCTGCAAATATTATCTGCTATAAATGAGCCCATTGTTCACCTTTCTGTGTAGCTTTCTAATATATAATATCTTTCTGAAATGTCTGCCTTTTGTCTCTTGCAGTTGTTTGTAGTCGACGTCCAAAGTGGGCAGATCACCAAGATTCCCATCCTGAAGGATCGGGAGCCCCACATCGTCAACCAGCAGGGCTGTGGGATCCACGCCATCGAGCTCAACCCTTCCAGGACCCTCTTAGCCACCGGGGGCGATAACCCCAACAGCCTGGCCATTTATCGCCTGCCCACTCTCGATCCTGTCTGCGTGGGAGATGTAAGTTCCCTGCAGAGATTAGGGAAAGCTTTTGAGTTTAAACATCCAAGGGGTCAGATCGCACTCGGGAAGTCCTCGACTTCAAAGCAGCCCGTGTAGTGGCTGTTCCAAGTTGCAATGGCACTGAAAAAAAGGGGCTCGAATATCAGTAGGATTTTAGAATGCGCCAAAATGTATAGGACGACGATGGAATTTAAAGAAAAAGAGGAATTGGACTATTATAGAATTTGGAAGAGATTTTACAATTGGCTAGAAATTAGGAATCAAAGTAAGAAACGGGGGGGAAAGCCCTAAAACCCGAATGATAAAATATTCATGTATATATGAAACTATAAGTTAAATAACTAATGGCAGAAAAATTTCCCAGGAAATTTGAGAGCGGCACGAAGGCCCAGCCACTTTCCTGCCATTCCCCCATTAATCCCGGACATCTCGGGCTTTTCTGGGCTGCCAGAGGAGCCTTTCAGTGGCGCTTAAGGAGGCTTTGGCAGCCCAGAGCGAACGAAGCATTTTCCTGTCTCTGGGCGCTTCTACAAGGAATAAACCTCTGCCAGCGCCCAGAGAAAAGAAACACTCCCTTTGCTCTGGGCAGCCGAGGAGTCACCACAGCAAAGGAAAGGTGCCGGCTACAAAGCGAGCAAGCGAGAGGAGAGGGGAGCCCTTCAGCATGGGAAGGAAGAGGCAGCAGTAGCCAGTGTATGGGAGGCAGCCTCACACTGGGTGTAATGGAGGCGCGTGCTCCTCCTCGCCGCCTCAGAGTCCCTCTTTTTAAAAAAAAAAAAAAACCTTAAAATTTTGGATTTTTTAAAATTCCCCTCACCTTACCTTCTTCCTTCAGCAGCGACTATCCTCCTCTTCTTCTTCCTACTCCTCCCACCCAAATTCCACGCTTTTATTTCTTTCCTAATGGGTTTGCACACATTATTTGCTTTTACATTGATTCCTATGGGAAAAATTGGTTCTTAAGAACGTTTCTACTTAAGAACCTGGTCATGGAACGAATTAAGTTCTTAAGTAGAGGTACCATTACGTATATATATATATATTCTGCTCAAAAAAATAAAGAGAACACTTAAACAACAACATATTATTCCAAGGAAATCAAACTTCTGTGAAATCAAACTGTCTACTTAGGAAGCAACACTGATTGACAATCAATTTCACCTGCTGTTGTGCACATACAGAACTAAGTATTCAAGGAGAATATTTCATTCAGATCTAGGATGTGTTCTTTGAGTGGTCCCTTTATTGTTTGAGCAGGATAGATAGATAGATAGATAGATAGATAGATAGATAGATAGATAGATAGATAGATAGATAGAGATAGATAGATGGATGATAGAGGATTTTCTTTCCTGATCAGCAACCGTCAAAAACTGAGTTCTGAGATAGTGGGAAACCACGTTAGATAAATAGATGATAGATAGGTAGGTAGATAGGTAGGTATTGTCTTGCTAACTTAGGTGACAAGCCGGTTAAAATTCTTGCATTGTTGAGGCCTTGAAAGGTAATTGATATGTGTCAACTTGTTCTTTTTTTGATTACGCATTTAGTCCTTGACTTACGACTGTTCGTTTGGAGGCCATTCAAACTTATGACAGCACTGACAAAAGGGACTTAAGGCCACTTGTCATGCTTAATGACGCTTAATGAGTCTCCATAGTCTCGTGATCAAAATTTGGGTGCTTGGCAACTGGCATGTACTTATGACTGTTGCACTGTCCCGGGGCTTATGTGATCCCTATATGTGACCATCCCAGCCAGCTTCAGACAAGCCAACTCAATGGGGAAAGCTGGATTTACTTAATACATGGTTCATTTAACAACCGGCAGTTTTTCATTTAATAATGCGGTGCCAAAAAAGGTCGTAAAATCAGGTATGGTTCACTTAAGAGAGGCCTTGCTTAGCAATGGAAGTTCTTGTCCCAATTGTCATAAATCAAGGACTGTACTGTACTAAAGTACTATAAAAATATGTTAAAATTGCTTCATTGATCCTTGAGAACTGACAGTGCTACAATCACCGGATTTCTTTATCTTGAATTCATTCTTTCTTTCTTTCTTTTTAGGATGGGCACAAAGATTGGATATTTTCTATTGCATGGATCAGTGATACAATGGCTGTTTCTGGTAACACTCAAACTTTTTATTATTATTATTATTATTATTATTATTATTATTATTATTATTATTATTATTATTTAGAGGAGATATGTTCAAATTTATTAATTACAGACATGAGGCCACATATAAATAAAATGTGGAATAATAAAAGTTACAGCGTTCTGTATTAGGCTATTTTACGGTTTTATAGGTTTCAACTCCCAGAATTCCCCAGCCAATGCATGCTGGCTAGGGAATTCTGGGAGTTGAAGTCCACAATTGGTAAACAAGGTTGGAGGCCCTGTGTTCTATATATATCTACTGTATATAGATATAAATAGAATCTCTCTATCTCTACACCTATATCTATACCCCCTATATCCATCTATCTCATCTATCTATCTTTTCTATCATCTATTAATTGATTATCTATCATCTAGCTCAGTGGTTCTCAACCTTTCTAATGCTGCGACCCCTTAATGCAGTTCCTCATGGTAGCGGTGGCCCCCAACCATATGTCTAGCACCAATTCTCCCAGCAGAGCTTGAAGCTGATTGGTAGGAAGGTCAGAGGGACACCCCCACTATAAACACCTGATTGGTCGGATTGTAAAAATATGTCCCAAGGCGCTAGAATAGAAGCTTTAGTTACTAACACCAAGGGAAATTTGCCTTTCCCCATGGTCTTAGGGGGCCCTGTTAAACAGTTGTTTGACCCCAAAGGGTTCCTGACCCCCAGGTTGAGAGCCACTGATCTAGCTGGTTTCTCCAGAGAGAAGGGGTAAAAACATTTTGCCAAGCATATGGTATTCATATTTTTATAGTATTTTATTTGCAATATATGCATGTTACATATACAGTGATACCTCGTCTTACAAACGCCTCATCATACAAACTTTTCAAGATACAAACCGGGGGTTTAAGATTTTTTTGCCTCTTCTTCCAAACTATTTTCACCTTACAAACCCACCACCACCCCTGGGATGCCCCACCTCCGGACTTCTGTTGCCAGCGAAACACCCGTTCTTGCACTGCTGGGATTCCCTTGAGGCTCCCCTCCATGGGAAACCCCACCTCCGGACTTCCATTGCCAGCGAAGCACTTGTTTTTGCGATGCTGGGATTCCCCTGCAGCATCACAAAAACACAGAAGTCCGGAGGTGGGGTTTCCTATGGAGGGGAACCTCAGGGGAATCCCAGCAGCGCAAAAACGGGCGCTTCGGCTGGCAAAAGGGGTGAACTTTGGTCTTGCACGCATTAATTGCTTTTCCATTGATTCCTATGGGAAACATTGTTTCATCTAACAAACATTTCACCTTAAGAACTCGTCCCGGAACCAATTAAGTTTGTAAGACAAGGTATCACTGTAGTTTTATCCTAACATTCTAAACAATCCATATTTACTGGATGGCCTACAAAGTGGAATAGGATAGGTCAGGATAGGATGAGTTGGGGGGGAGGACTTTGAAGGTCTTCTAGTCCAACCGCCTGCTTAGGCAGGAAACCCTACAACACTTCAGACAAATGATTATTCAACATCTTAAAAACTTCCAGTGTTGGAGCATTCACAACTTCTAGAGGCAAGTCATTTCACTGGTTAACTGTTTTAACTGTCAGGATAATTCCTCTTTAGTTCTAGGTTTTATTTATTTATTTATTGGATTTGTATGTCGCCCCTCTCCGAGGACTTGGGACGGCTTACAACATATAAAGGAACAATATAGCATCCTAAATCAAATTAGTTTTTAGGTTGCTTCTCTCTTTGTTTAGTTTCCATCTGTTGTTGTCCTGCTTTCTGGCGCTTTGGAGAATAGCTTGACTCCCTCTTCTTTTCATTAAACTAGACAAGCCCAGTTCCAGGAACCATTTTTAAAATTGAATAAATAAATCAACCTTCTCCTTTCTTGGACCTGCATCCGATGCGTGCTTGCGTGTGCTTCTTTCTGGTAGGCTCCCGAGATGGTTCAATGGGCCTCTGGGAAGTGACGGATGACGTCTTGGCCAAGAGTGACGCACGGCGCAACCTGGCGCAACCTGTCCCCGTCTATGCGCACATCACCCACAGGGCCCTGAAGGACATCCCCAAGGAGAACACCAACCCTGCCAACTGCAAAGTCCGGGCGCTTGCTTTCAACAACAGGAACAAGGTGAGGAACACGAAGCAATTTCACTGGAAAAGCAGATGGTTCTCAACGTACGACGTCAATATTGAGCCCAACATTTCCATTGTTAAATTGGGACATTTTTAAAAGTAGGTTTTGCCCTGTGAATCACTGCAGGTGTTTTACGTTAGCCACGTGGTTCAGTATTGGGCTGCTAGCTGCAATGGGCCACACTGTCTACCAGTAGCAAAAATAGAGCTGCACGTGCAGCTCTGTGTTACTGGTGTGCGTGCGCGCTCCAGCGAGATTTTACTTCTGTGCATACACAAAAAATCTCACGAGAGGATGCACGCGTGTGAGATTTGGGCAATTTTCTGTTTCTATGCATAAAAGGGAAAATCACACGACACAGCGTGTTCTCGTCTTACAACCATTTATTTAGTGACCGTTTGAAGTTTAAACAGCACTGGGGAAAAAATCAATTTTTCAGACATGACTGTTATGGTGGGTTTTTTTGCTTCCCTATGGTCACGTGATCACATATTAAAAAAAATATGACTCTGCTGAGATGGGCAGACTAACAATAGAGTTAAATGGACAAAAGAACTCTGAATATTACAATACATGGGCTAAATGATATGAAGGGATAAGGAAAAGAAAGACAACGAAACAATGTGGGATGGAAACGTAAGACTTGACAATAAGGAAAAGCAATGTACAAACTATATAAGTATTAATATTGTTCTGTCCAAGCGATGAGCCCCCCCAAGAAATAGGTGTACACACACAGATTTTACAAGATTTAAGCATGTAATTTTTAATAGTTTAGTAGCAGAAGGTTTAACTGTGTAAAATGTATCAGCAAAGCAAGAAATGAGCCCATTCTTATCCAGCTGTTCTTTAAATCTCAAATATAAAGCAAAACTCCCAAATTTATTTTATTTATTTATTGGATTTGTATGCCGCCCCTTTCCGCAGACTCGGGGCGGCTAACAACAATGATAAAAAACAACATGTAACAATCCAATTTAATAAAACAACTAAAAACCCTTATTATAAAAACCAAACATACACACAAACATACCATACATAACTTGTAACAGCCTAGGGGGAAAGGATAACTTAACTCCCCCGTGCCTGGCGACAAAGGTGGGTCTTGAGTAATTTGCGAAAGACAAGGAGGGTGGGTGCCGTTCTGATCTTTGGGGGGAGTTGATTCCAGAGGGCCGGGGCCGCCACAGAGAAGGCTCTTCCCCTGGGGCCCGCCAAACGACATTGTTTGGTCGACGGGACCCAGAGAAGGCCAACTCTGTGGGACCTTATTGGCCGCTGGGATTCGTGCGGTAGAAGGCGGTTCCGGATGTATTCTGGGCCAATTTATTTATTTATTTATTATTTGGACTTGTATGTTGCCCCTCTCCGAAGAGAGGCTTTAAAGGTCATTACCAATACAGTAATACCTCATGATACGAACTTAATTGGTGCAAGGAGGAGGTTCGTAAGACGAAAAGTTCGTAAGACGAAACATTGTTTCCCATAGGAAACAATGTAAAGTCAATTAATCCGTGCAACCAAAAAACCCCCCGCAAAAAAACGGCTTTCTGGCTGTTTTAAAAGGTGACAGCCGGCCTGGGGGGCTTCCCAGCACCCCCCCGAACCCGGGGTTCGGGGGGGTGCTGGGAAGCCCCCCAGGCCGACTGCGACATTTTAAAACACCCGCGCCGCTTCCCATTTGTCTCCTGAAGCCGAACGGCAAAGCCGAACTTCTGCGTTCGGCTTTAGGAGACAGATGGGAAGCGGCGCGGGTGTTTTAAAAGGTCGCAGCCGGCCTGGGGGGCTTGCCAGCACCCCCCCGAACCCCGAACTTTTGCCGAACTTCCGGGTTCGGGGTTCGGGGGGGTGCTGGCAAGCCCCCCAGGCCGGCTGCGACCTTTTAAAACACCCGCGCCGCTTCCCATCTGTCTCCCGAAGCCGAACGCGGAAGTTCGGCTTTGCCGTTCGGCTTCGGGAGACAGGTGGGAAGCGGCGCGGGTGTTTTAAAAGGTCTCAGGCAGCCTGGGGGGCTTCCCAGCAACCTCCCGAACCGAACCCGGGGTTCAGCAAAATTTTGCCTCTTCTTACGAACTTTGTTCGAGTTACGAACCGGCGTTCAGGAGGCTTCTGGGAAGCCCCGCCACCCGGCTGTTACCTTTTAAAACAGCCGCGCGGCTTCCCAGCAGTCTCCAAACGCAGGTTCGTAACTCGAAAAAAGTTCGTAAGAAGAGGCAAAATTTTGCTGAACCCCGGGTTCGTATCACGAGTTGTTCGTAAGACGAGGGTTTCGTATCTTGAGGTACCACTGTACTGAATTGTGACCGGAAACCAATCGGCAGCCAGTGCAGGCCGCGGAGTGTTGCAGAAAGGTGGGCAAATCTAGGAAGCCCCACGATGGCTCTCGTGGCCACATTCTGCACGGTCTGAAGTTTCCGAACACTTTTCAAAGGTAGCCCCATGTAGAGAGCATTACAGTAATTGAACCTCGAGGTGATGTGGGCATGAGTGACTGTGAGCAATGACTCCCAGTCCAAATAGGGCCACAACTGGCGCACCAGGTGAACCTGGGCAAACGCCCCCCTCGCCACAGCCGAAAGATGATGTTCCAATGTCAGCTGTGGATCGAGGAGGACGCCCAAGTTGCGAACCCTCTCTGAGGGGGTCAGTAGTTCCCCCCCAGGGTAATGGACGGACAGATGGAATTGTCCTTGGGAGGCAAGACCCACAGCCACTCCGTCTTGTCAGGGTTGAGTTTGAGTTTGTAAATACTTCTCTTTGATCCAATCTCTAATTAATATGACTCACTCTGAGTTGGCAGGAAGCCCAGAGACCAAGATTTCAGTTTCTTAATAATAGTCCAACAGTTAAATCCAAGCAGCCATCACTCACATTTGAAAGTTGATTTCCGCACTGGCTCATCACGAGGCTCACCCTTCAATAGCCAAAAGGCCTGGCCAAGCGTTCTATAGAGCTTTTCACACATAGATCTCTTCCTCCTCCGCTATTCTTGCCTGCTAATACTCTTGGGCACCCTTGCATCAAGAAGAGTCTCTTCCTCTTCTCCTGAGTTACTCATGGGCACCTCTGAAGGTGCTACAGGCCCTGGTTGGCTCTGACCTCACTTCCTCTACAACCTCCTCACTATCAGGTGCCATGTACACTGGCCTAGGATACGAACCAACACCTGTCTCTCGATCCTCAGAATCCATGATGTGGATGGGCCAAACAAATTTATTTATTTATTTATTTATTTATTTATTTATTTATTTATTTATTTATTTATTTATTTATTTATTTATTTATTAGATTTGTATGGCGGCCCCCTCAACCCTGATAAGACGGAGTGGCTGTGGGTTTTGCCTCCCAAGGACAATTCCATCTGTCCATCCATTACTCTGGTGGGGGGAATCACTGACCCCCTCAGAGAGGTCCGCAATGTGGGCATCCTCCTCGATCCACAGCTCACATTAGAGAACCATCTTTCAGTTGTGGCGAGGGGGGCGTTTGCCAAGGTTCGCCTGGTGCACCAGTTGTGGCCCTATTTGGACCTGGACTTACTGCTCACAGTCACTCATGCCCTCATCACCTTGAGGTTTGACTACTGTAATGCTCTCTACATGGGGCTACCTTTGAAAAGTGTTCGGAAACTTCAGGTCGTGCAGAATGCAGCTGCGAGAGCAATCATGGGCTTCCCCAAATATACCCATGTTACACCAACACTCCGCAGTCTGCATTGGTTGCTGATCAGTTTCCGATCACAATTCAAAGTGTTGGTTATGACCTATAAAGCCCTACATGGCACCGGACCAGATTATCTCAGGGACCACCTTCTGCTGCACAAATCCCAGCGACCAGTTAAGTCCCACAGAGTGGGCCTCTCTGGGTCCTGTCAACTAAATAATGTCGTTTGGCGGGACCCAGGGGAAGAGCCTTCTCTGTGGCGGCCCCGGCCCTCTGGAACCAACTCCCCCCAGAGATTAGGATTTCCCCCACCCTCCTCACCTTTCGTAAGCTTCTTAAAACCCACCTTTGTCGTCAGGCATGGGGGAACTGAGATACTCTTTCCCCCTAGGCCTTTACAATTTATGCATGGTATGTTTGTATGTATGTTTGGTTTTATAGGTTTAGGTTTAGGTTTATTGGATTTATATGCCGCCCCTCTCCGCAAACTCGGGGCGGCTCACAACAATAATAAAAAACAGTACAGTACACAATACCAAATCCAATGCCCACCCATCCAGATTCCAATTGAAATTAATAATCTCATAAAAAAAACAGTATATATAAAAAACAGGCACACAGTCACTCAATCAACAAAACAACATGGGCAAGGGGGAGGTGTTTTAGTTCCCCCATGCCTGACGGCAAAGGTGGGTCTTAAGGAGTTTACGAAAGGCAGGGAGGGTGGGGGCAATCCTAATCTCAGGGGGGAGCTGGTTCCAGAGGGTCGGGGCCCCCACAGAGAAGGCTCTTCCCCTGGGTCCCGCCAGACGACATTGTTTAGTCGACGGGACCCGGAGAAGGCCAACTCTGTGGGACCTAACCGGTCGCTGGGATTCGTGCGGCAGGAGGCGGTCCCGAAGATATTCTGGTCCGGTGCCATGAAGGGCTTTATAGGTCATAACCAACACTTTGAATTGTGACCGGAAACTGATCGGCAGCCAATGCAGACTGCGGAGTGTTGGAGTGATATGGGCATACTTGGAGAAGCCCATAATTGCTCTCGCAGCTGCATTCTGCACGATCTGAAGTTTCCGAACACTTTTCAAAGGTAGCCCCATGTAGAGAGCGTTACAGTAGTCGAGCCTCGAGGTGATGAGGGCATGAGTGACTGTGAGCAATGACTCCCGGTCCAAATAGGGCCGCAACTGGCGCACCAGGCGAACCTGGGCAAACGCCCCCCTCGCCACAGCTGAAAGGTGTTTTTCTAATGTGAGCTGTGGATCGAGGAGGACGCCCAAGTTGCGGACCCTCTCTGAGGGGGTCAATAATTCCCCCCCCAGGGTAATGGACGGACAGATAGAATTGTCCTTGGGAGGCAAGACCCACAGCCACTCCGTCTTGTCTGGGTTGAGTTTGAGTTTGTTGACACCCATCCAGGCCCCAACAGCCTCCAGGCACCGGCACATCACTTCCACTGCTTCGTTGACTGGACATGGGGTGGAGATGTACAACTGGGTATCATCGGCATATTGATGATACCTCACCCCATGCCCTTGGATGATCTCACCCAGCGGTTTCATGTAGATATTAAATAGCAGGGGGGAGAGGACCGACCCCTGAGGCACCCCACAAGGGAGAAACCTCGGGGTCGACCTCTGACCCCCCACTAACACCGACTGCGACCGACCGGAGAGGTAGGAGGAGAACCACTGAAGAACAGTGCCTCCCACTCCCAACCCCTCCAGCCGGCGCAGAAGGATACCATGGTCGATGGTATCGAAAGCCGCTGAGAGGTCAAGGAGCACCAGGACAGAGGACAAGCCCCTGTCCCGGGCCCGCCAGAGATCATCCATCAACGCGACCAAAGCAGTTTCCGTGCTGTAGCCGGGCCTGAATCCAGACTGCTGAGGACCTAGATAATCGGCTTCATCCAAGGACCGCTGGAGTTGAAGTGCCACCACCTTCTCGACAACCTTCCCCATGAAGGGAAGGTTGGAGACTGGACGGTAGTTATTAAGCACGGCTGGGTCCAGGGAAGGCTTCTTGAGGAGGGGGTGCACAACCGCCTCCTTATAAAGTGGCGGAAAGGACCCCCCCCCCAAGGAGGCGTTGACAATCTCCTGGACCCAGCTCCGTGTCACCCCTCGACTGGCCGAAACCAGCCAAGAGGGACACGGATCCAGTAAACAGGTGGCGGAACTCACAGCTCCAATGGCCTTGTCCACTTCATCAGGTGTCACCAAGTCAAACTCCTCCCAGACAGATGGACAAAGACGTTTAGCCCCAGTCACCTCGACTGACTCATTGTCAGTCGACTCTGTTTCACAATTGGAGTCGAGGTCTGCTCGGATCCGGGCGATTTTATCAGCGAAAAACGTGTTAAAATCCTCGGCACTACTCTGCAAGGGCTCCCCAACTCCCCTCTGATTAAGAAGGGAGCGGGTTACCCTAAACAGAGCGGCCGGGCGGGATTCCGCTGATGCAATCAAGGCGGCATGATACGCGCATCTTGCCGCCTTGAGCGCCACTTTGTAAGTCTTAATATGAGCTCTTACAAGTGTTCGATCGGATTCGGACTTACTCTTCCTCCATCGCTTCTCCAGACGTCTCTTCTGGCGCTTCAACACCCGGAGCTCCTCGTTGAACCATGGAGCTCTACGGGGTCTAGTGCCGCGGAGAGGTCGCAACGGCGCAATCCGGTCAAGAGCCTCCCCTGCAGCCTTGTTCCAGGCCTCAGCAAGAGACTCTGCCGAACTGTGGACAAGTGTATCTGGAATAACCCCAAGCGCCATCTGGAAGCCTTCTGGATCCATCAGGCGTCTGGGGCGGAACCTCCTAATTGGTTCCGCCTCCCTGCGGGGAAGGATTGGAGCCAGGAAGTTAAGCCGCAGTAGGAAATGATCTGACCACGACAAAGGCAGCACTTCTAAGCCCCTTAATCTCAGATCATTACTCAGTTGCTCAGAGAGGAATATCATATCGGGTGCGTGCCCACCCTCGTGAGTCGGACCCTGAACTACTTGAGTCAGGTCCATGGCTGTCATGGTGGCCATGAACTCCTGTGCCAGTCCAGAGGAACCGCCGAGCGACGGCAGATTGAAGTCCCCCAGGACGATAAGTCCGGGGAACTCCACCGCCAGCCCGGCCACCTCCTCGAGCAGCACAGGCAGGGCTGTTGACACGCAGCTGGGAGGCAGGTACGTGAGTAACAAGCCCACCTGAACCCCTAAGTCCAACTTCACCAGGAGGGACTCGCAACCCGCAACCTCTGGAGCAATGAGCCTACGCAGGCCAAGACTCTCCCTGGCTATAATAGCCACTCCTCCCCCCCTTCCCTGGGGTCGAGGTTGGTGCCATACCCGAAACCCAGCTGGGCAAATTTCAGAGAGAGGAACTCCTCCCTCCGGGCCCAGCCAGGTTTCGGTCACACAAGCCAGGTCGGCCTCCTCATCCAGGATCAGATCCCGGATGAGGAGAGCTTTATTTACCACCGACCTGGCATTGAGTAGCAACAACTTGAGCCCAGGGCCAGAATTACACTCATCACCAGTGCTTTGAGTTAAGCTCATGGAGCCTGAAGAAGGGATCGCTACTAAGCAGCGATTCCTCCTTCCCCTGGAACGGCTAGTTCCATGGCTTCCGCCATACCTGCCTCTCCCCAGCAAGACTGGGATATTTTGACCCTCTGCCACCCCAGAGATAAGTGTCCCCTCCCCTCCTGCCCCTCCAGCGTCAGGTGTGCCAAAAATTCCATTCATGTCATATTCATTCATTCCATACATATTATAATCCCTCCCACCCACTCCATTCCATCTATCACTCCCCTCCCATTCATTTTCATTCACAGTATTCCATTCATTCCAATAATTACTAAAATAGTCCCATTCATTCATGCCATCACTACCATCCTCCCATCCACTTAAAAATCCCCACAATAATTTAATTAAAAAGAGTTAATATAAAACTAATAGTTCATATTATTAAAATATTAATTATTAAAAATATAGATAAATATAAGTAATAAAAATAAATATATAGGTAGAAGATATTTCAACTGGTCAGTTAATTAATCAATTAAGCCAAGTTCATATAGATATCATCCAGTCTAAAAAGGTGAGTCTGAGGGATGTATGATGTTATTAGTAGGACAAACAGTCCTGAGTATAAACTCTGTCCTCTGTCGTCCCAGGTTTTCTCTTTGCCACTGTCGTTGTTATCAGCTTTCTCACCTCCACGACACCCCCGGTCTCTCATGGGTCGCCCCAAATGTCTACCAGTACCTCTGCTGTTATTTGAGAGGTATCTCTGTATCCCCTGGTCTTCAGTTATAGCATCCAGCAGCCACAAGGTTTTCATACTGTCAATTTCAATCTGGCAGTTTCTTTCTCACAATCTCCTTGTTCACTATAATGGCAGACCCTCCTTCTTCCAGGCACTCCAGCACCGAGTATGTCCACCGCAAAGCCCTCCGACGTCAAGCGTGCCCACCATGTAACCACTCGACGTCCAGCGTCTATCCGGTAGATCCCGTTGTTTTTGGGAACAATAATAATAATAATAATAATAAACAATAATAAGGTTTTTTATAATAAGGTTTTTTTTAGTTGTTTTAATATTGGATTGTTACATGCTGTTTTTTATGACTGTTGTTAGCCGCCCCGAGTCTACGGAGAGGGGCGGCATACAAATCCAATAAATAATAATAATAAAAATAATATATGGATATGGATTTATTTAGAAATATTAAGATGTGGAAAACACAAAAAGCAATAAAAATAATTTTTAAAATTTGGTTGCTTGGAAACTAACTCATATTTATGATGGTTGCAAGGTTCCAACATCAAATGCAAAATAATTGGGGAAGCCAGATTCACCGAATGACCGTGTTCCTCAATTAACAACCCAGGGATTTGTTTACCTGTGAGAAGAGAGTCGCAAAATAAGAGTTGTTAAGCTCACTTAACAACTGTCTCGGTTAGCAACGGAAATTTCAGGCTCTATTGTGGCCGTAAGTCGAGGACCACCAGCATATGAACTCAGCCTTTTGTTTTCAGAAGAAGCAAAATGGCTAATTGCTGGTGGGGCAAGCGGAAACTTTCGCCTCCTGGTCGCCTAACTGCGTAGTGTTTTTTCTCTTTCAGGAACTGGGAGCTGTTTCTCTGGACGGATATTTCCACCTCTGGAAAGCTGAACACATGCTGTCCAAGGTAACTCCCTTCACATCTGCACACAGAAGTTAGTAGAACAGAGCAGTTTAGTTGGAAGAAACCGTAGAGGTCTTCTAGTTCAACCCACTGCTCAGGCAGCAAAGCCTTTATCTGGGATGGTGATTTTTTCCCCTAGAATTTGTTTAAATATCTTTTTGTTTTTAAGAAAGAGCGTAAGAACAGCATGGTGGCAAAATTACTTTAGCTTCTCAAAAGAGTTGTGCTTTCCAAAAAAAAAAAAAAATTCTGTTGGGTTGTAAAACTTCACCATCCTTTGAAATGTTCTGTACACATTTCTGACGTAGAGAATAAGGAAAATTTTGTTGACTTAAATTGCACACATAACATCAGTCGAAACTTGAGTGCTTTTTTAAAACAAAGGATTGTTTGTGATCAAAAGGATTGATGGCAAATTTCTGCATTATAGGTACTCTTTTAGTTATGACCGGTCACTTAATGACTGTAGAAAGTTACAACGGCCGTGCCAATATTTAGGAATACTATTAATCAGAATCAAATCAGAATTGAACTTGGGACTTTGGAGGTCTTCTAGTCCAGCCCCCTGCTCAAACAGGAGATCTAATAATAGACCTGGGTTTTTTATGTTTCCTGGGCCATACCTGGCCCTTTGGTTGTCCTTATCCGGCCTAAGTGAGATCAATTGGAAATTAGACATCAAATGTGAATATGTAAATGTTCCAGTTTCTCCCTCCTTCACAACTCTATTGGTTTGGCCCTCCAGAAGAGTTCCAGTTTTCATATGGCCCCTCAGGAAAACTCATTGCCAATCTTTGCTCTATAAAACGGTTCTCTGTTAAGAGTTGTGGACTTCAACTCTCAGAATTCACCAGCCAGCTACTGTCTAGGGAATTCTGGGACTTGAAGTCCAGACGTTTTAAGGTTGCCAAGTTTGGAGAGCCAAAGCTTAGGCTTGCCAGCCTCTTGTATGTCTTATTATGTGTAGTCTGGTCCATATCCCAGGTGTGTTGCAGATTGCCTACCTTCTGCAAAATCTCAGCTAAGGATGGTGTTTATGTCGTCCAGCTCTAAAATATATCCAGAAGTGCCTCCGATTTGGGTTCTCTAATTTAAGCTTCTGTGGTTCATGGTGTCCTCTGGTTTTCATTAAGGTTTTTTTCCCCCTTTCTCGCTTTTGCAGCTCCTCTCTACTAAGTTACCCTACAGCCGGGAAAATGTGTGTCTGGCCTATGGTCAGGAGTGGTCAGTGTACGCCGTTGGGTCTCAAGCCCACGTCTCTCTCCTGGACCCCCGACAGCCTTCCCACAAGGTTAGGTCTGTCTGCTCCAGAGAGCGAGGAAGCGGTAAGGATGCCTTCCGTGGAACATTCGGGTTTGATGTCAAAAATGTGTGGAGATCCATCACTTTTTGTTTTCCAACTCGGAGCCCTGCAGATGCTTACTGATCTTCCTTCCTTCCTTCCTCCCTCCCCCCCCTCTTTTTAAGAAGAGACTAGACAGTCATTTATCTGAAACAGTATAGGTTGTCCTGTTTGACCAGGGGGCTGGACTAGAAGGCCACCAAGGTCCTTTCCAGCTCTATCCTATCCTATCCTATCCTCCCTTTTCCTTCCTTCCTTCCTTCCCTCCCTCCCTGTATTTACAATGGTTGCAGTATCCTGGGAATTCTCATTTGTCTATTTGTTTGTTATTTGTACTTATATGCCGTCCAGCTCCCTGAGGACTCTGGGTGGCTCACAGCTAAATACAGATAAAAAAGATATAACAGAAAAACTTCCTAAAAACAGTGATGAACATCTAAAAACAGCTGTCGGACAATTTAAAACAGTTACAAATGTTTGCAACCTTGGGGAGGTTTCCTGAGAAGCAAAAGTCAATGAGGGAAGCCAAATCCACTGAATGACCGTGTCATTGACTTGAGTTCAACGATTTGCAAAAATCTCACTTTAGCAACTACAGTGATCCCTCGTTTTTCGCGGGGGATGCGTTTCCTGTGAAAAACGAATTTCCGTGAAGTAGAGGAAAAATATTTTTTTATGTATTTAACAAGTATTTGGACTTTCAAAACCCACCCTTTGCATTAAACAGTCATTCTATAATGTTTCTCAGCTGGAACTACATGTGACATCCTACCAGTTTCTTGAATAGAGTACAGTAGTACTGTAGAAGAATTTTATGAATTTGGATTTAAAATGTTCAATGGATTTAATGGATTTAAGCCCCCTTTGAAAATCCGTAAAGTAGCAAATCCGCGAAAGATGAACCACGAAGTAGCGAGGGATTACTGTATCCTGCTTAGCAATGGAAGTTTTGAGCTCAATTGTGATCCTCCTAAATCCAGGATGACCTATAGGGCCAGGATTTGTTTCCGGTTCCCTGTGTAATGCCTCCGTCCCTCTTCCGCGATATAGGCATTCGCTCTGTGAGCTTCTACGAACACATCATCACGGTGGGGACGGGACAGGGCTCCCTGCTGTTCTACGACATCCGAGCCCAGAGGTTCCTGGACGAGAAACCGCCACAGAATTTCTACGGATCCAAATTGGCAGGAAGTGAAATCCTCAAACTCTCCACTGGCAAAGGTTGGCTGGTGAGTAGCTGCAGGAGGAGGAAACTGGGGGGGTGGGAGGGGGGCAGGTAGGCTCCCCTATCTGGGAGGTGAGGTGTTGGGGGCATGAGAGGCCATCAGGTGGTGTCATCAGCCTAGGAGATGCTTAGAAACCAGGTGCTTTGCACAGGTTTGTCCATCTGCGTTATTAAGGTGGAAGTGATTGTCGGTCAGCTAAAACAAAGCTATGATGGATTCCAAAACTTCACCAGCCATCACTCAGTTGGTCTAGTGGTGAAGGCACCAGCTAGAAACCAGGAGATGGTGAGTTCTAGTTCTGCCTCACGCATGAAAGCTGGCTGGGTGATTTTTCTGCCAACGCACCAGGAAGCTCTTGGCTGGGTGATTCTGAGCCAGTCACAGGGGGACAGTGAGTTCTAGTTTCGCTTTTGGCATGAAAGCTGAAAGGGGGGATGTGATCGAAACATTGAAATATGTTAAAGAGTTAAATAAGGTTCAGGAAGGAAGTGTTTTTAATGGGAAAGTGAACACAAGAACAATGGTGCATAATCTGAGGTTAGTTGGGGGAAAGATCAGAAGCAACGTGAGAAAATATTATTTTACTGAAAGAGTAGTAAATCCTTGGAACAAACTTCCAACAGACGTGGTTGGTAAATCCACAGGAACTAAATTTAAACATGCCTGGGATAAACATAGATCCATCCTATGATAAAATACAGGAAATAGTATAAGGACAGAAGAGATGGACCAAGAGGTCTTTTTCTGCCGTCAATCTTCTATGTTTCGATTTCTTAACGTGACGTCTGCTTCCTTCCGACAGAATCATGACGAAACCTGGAGGAATTACTTTTCGGACATCAGTTTCTTCCCCAACGCCGTTTACACGCACTGCTACGACTCGTCGGGCACAAAGCTTTTTGTGGCCGGAGGCCCTCTTCCTTCTGGACTCCACGGGAATTACGCCGGCCTCTGGAGCTAATGACACTTTCTCCCCGAGACAAAAAGCCTCTAGAAGCCTGACTTTCTCCCCCCTCCTTCTTCGTCTTCTCCCCCCTCCCTTACCTTCATTTTCTCTCCTTTTTTTAAAAAAAAAAAGGATTTGCGTGATGGACATTCCCGTCTTCTGGTTTTGATGCCACTCGGCTTTTCAACATAATTTTTTTTTTAAAGGAGGGGGTCGGGTCTCCCGGATGTTTTTGTACATTTTTAAAAATGGGGTGTGTGTTATTTTTTTTTTGGGGGGGGGGTTGTTGATGTTGTTGTGGTGGTTGTTGACCTGCTTTGACCTTTCTACAATAGACTGAGGGTTGGCGCCCTTTTTATTGCATTTCCTAAAAATGGCGCCGTCTTCGTCCCCGAGCTTAGGCTGACCGACCGGCCATAAATCTCATTTTTCTTTTCTTAACTTCACTGGGAAGTAGGATCCCTCGAGTTGATCGGCTGCTGCTGAGCTTTCTATGAAAGCCCAGGGGCTCTGTGTGTGTGTGTGTGTGAATGTGCGTGTGTGTGTGCACGTACGCATATGTTTGTACATGTACGTGCAGGTACTTTGCCGGTCACCTTTCCTGGAATAAAAATAATCTAATTAAAAATCAAAATGTATTTATACCTAACCTACAGAGTTAGGTCTGCCCCCCCCCTTAACTTTGGGTCAATCTTTTAAAAGTGCAGGTTATACAATGATGCCGTTTTCGTCGCTGATCCAATGTGGGACTTCCGTCGTTGTTTTATTTTAAATATATAAAGTCTATTGCATTTATTCAATAGAGACACATTAAAGACAATCCCTGAAAACCAGGAACACAACCTCAATACTCCGTTACAAAGTGTACATATTTGTGTGTGCGTGTATATCATCCATCTGTCTGTCTGTCTGTCTCTCTTTATCTATGTTATCTATCTAGCTGTTTGTCTGTCTATCTATCTATATCTCTCTCTCTCTCTCTCTACCTACCTACATCTATCTATCTATCTATCTATCTATCTATCTATCTATCTATCTATCTATCCTATCATATATCTCTCTCTCTCTCTCTCTCTCTCTATCTTATCTATCTACCTACCTACCCACCTACCTACCTTATCTCTCTATCTTTTTATCTTATATCTATCTTTTTTCTCTCTCTCTCTCTCTCTCTCCATATACAATAAAAGCGCTTATACACATACGGTACCTAGCTCACAACTGCTTCTAAATCAGTGTGTGCACACGCACATAGATATATACTGTATTTTTCAGTGTATAAGACACACTTTTTACTCCCTAAAAGAGGGTAGAAATGCCAGTGCGTCTTATATATAGAATACAGCCATTTTTAGCCAGCCGAAGCCCCATTCCTGTGTGCCATTTTTGTAAAAAATGGGCCCTTTTTCACAAAAAGGGGGCATGCAGACAGTTTGGGAGGCCTGCAGAGTGCTCCTGGGGGCTAGGGGAAGGCAAAAATGCCAGTTTTGTGAGAAAATTGGTCATTTTCCCCCCCAAAAATGGGGGTGTTTTTGCCTTCCCTCAGTTCCCAGGTGCACTCTGTAAGCTTCCCAAACCTTCTGTGTGCCCTGTTTTTTGCAAAAACGAGTGAAAAATGTGTCCATTTTTGCAAAAAACAGGGTGTGCAGAGGGTTTGGGAGCTTGCAGAGTGATCCTGGGGGCTGGGAAGGACAAACACTTCTTTTTTCTTAATTACCTCTTTGAAATCTTGGTACGTTTTATAGTCTGAAAAATATGGTATACTGTATACCCATATTTTTTTTTCTTAAAAACAAGCAATTAGCTACCTTCTGTGAAAAGAGTTCTTCATCCACAATCTTAAATAATGTTCAGTTGAAGCTAGCTGCTTTCCAACTTTTAGACTGGTATTTTGTTTTTTGAAAAATAGCTTCCTGTAGATTGTGTTTCTAGGGTGTGTTTTTTTTAAATAAACAACAACAACAACTATGGATGCCCCAAAGAAGAACAAATTGCAGAGGGGAGGGTGCAGACAGGCGTCTTCAGAAATGGAATTTTCTTCTTCAGCTAATCAGAAAGAGGCGCAAGATTTGTTTCCCCTTCTTTTGGGGCATATAGATTTGCCACGACATACAGGAATCAAGAAATGACATGATGGCAGCGGTCCAATATTAGAGGGGCTGTCACAAAAAAGAGCTATTCTCCAAAGCACCTGAGGCTGAGGGTAGAACAAGAAGCAATGGGTGGAAACTAAACAAGGAGAGAAGCAACTTAGAACTAAGGAGAAATTTCCTGATAGTGGAGACAATTAACTAGTGGAACAGCTTGCCACCAGAAGTTGTGAATGCTCCAACACTGGAAGATTTTAAGAAGACGTTGGGTAACCATTTGCCTGAAGAGATGTAAGGTATCTTGCCTAAACGGGGTTAGACTAGATCTTCAAGGTCCCACCTGTTTTATTCTATGTTCTGTTCTGTTCTATTCTTCTAAATTGAATTTTCTATTCTAAATTCCCTTCCGCTCCCTACCCTACCATACCATATGGGCAAAACTCAGTGAATTACTGTCTCGCTTAGCAACGGAAACTGGTCTCAATTGTGGTGGTCAGTTTGAGAGTTATCTGTGTCAAACAGTTTAATACACACACACTCTTCAGGAGGTTGAATGAACTCACAAGTTAACCTCACATGATGTGTGTTTCTGGTCACACAACAATTAATGAGGCTTAATCGCAATTTCTTCCAAGTACTGTACAGTATTTGCTTTTGGTTCCATAAACAATACTCAACTCAAACTTTGGGGCTACAGCTCCCATAACCCAGGTCAGTCATGACCTATGCTGCTACAGGTAGTTGTTGAATTTCTGCAATTCATTTATTGACCGTTCAAAGTTACAACAGCATTGAAAATTAACTCGGGGCCATTTTTTGCAGTTACACAACCTAAGGATCAAAATCCGGACGCTTGGACACCGACTCATATTCATCACAGTTGGAATGTGTGATCTCCTTTTATGACCTCCTGACAGTCAAAAGGGAAGCCAGATTCACTTAACCGTGTTACTAACTACAGCGATTCAATTAACAGGGTGTCCAGGGGGGGAAGCATTTTGAAATTCCCTAATATTTCCCTGACATTTCCCTGTAACTTGCAATCTCGTTAAGGCGCGGTCGTATATGATGTCATACCAAATGACTAAACCATGGAGAAATATCAGGAATTGAGGAAGCAAGTTGTTGCCACAGTTATGATCATTTTTGCTTGACTGCCGGGCAGCGAGATCCGGGGTTTTTTACGTGATTTTTCCCTGACTTAAACATTGTAATACAGTTTGTTTTCCCCTGTGATTTATTCTGTTTTTTTTCACGAATTCCCTCATAATTCCCTGATATTTCCCAGACCGCTAATTCCCCTGATAATTCTTTGATTTCCCTGTTTCCCAGGTTTTATTTATTTATTTATTTAATTCATTTATTAGATTTGTATGCCGCCCCTCTCCAAAGACTCGGGGCGGCTAACAACAATAAAAAAGACAATGTAAACAAATCTAATATTAAAAATAATCTTAAAAACCCCAATTTAAAAAACCAATCATACAAACAAGCATACCATGTATAAATTCTATAGGTTTGCTGGACACCCTGATTAATCTCTGGCAAGAAAGATTGTGAATTGGAGCAAAATTCACTTGAGTGTTTCACTTAGCAACAGACATTTTACACTCAATTATGGTCATAAATCCAAGTCTACCTGTTCTTCAGCAGCTGAGGGTATTATGGGTACGGTATTTGTCTTCATACAAAGTCCACTGGTAGACAAAAACACACCTTTACTCTGAGATCTGGGAAAAAATAAAGCATACGGGTAGTTCTTAACCTACAATTATTTGTTTAGTGACTGAAGTTACAACAGCACCGAAAATAAATGACTTATGACCGTTTTTCACACTTTGGGTCCATTGAAGCATGGCTGTGTTCAAGTGATCTAAACTCAGATGCCTGGCCACTGATTCATATTTATGACGGTTGCAATGTCCCCCATTTGTCATCTTCTAAGCTGGTTTGTGGCAAAACAGTCAGTGGGCAAAACCAGATTTGTTTAATGACTGCATGATTCTCTTTAACAGCTATGGTTCACTTAATAATTATGGCAAATAACTATGGCAAATAACGGGAAAAGGCTATGCTGGCATTTAAAGTCTGCAGAGTTTGGAGAAAAGGAAGAAGAATCTTCCCATAATTCAGACGCTGAATTATGGACTCAGGATGGGACTACATTGAAAAACGATAGTATTTTGCATATGTCTTTAATCCTTTTAAAAATCCAAAGAGAAGCCATATAGTTAAAAAGAGGACTTTTGTTTTCAGCTGTATTTCTACAGTGTCGCTGGGTGCTTCATGGAGTTAAGTGTCTTCTTTCTGAGATGGATTTTATTTATTTATTAATTGGATTTATATTTATAAATATATTTATATATTTATATATGTTCTGAGTCTTCGGAGAGGGGCGGCATACAAATCTAATAAATTATTATATTTATTTATCCTCCATACATACAGGTGGGTGAATTTGCCTGAGAGAGAAGGCAAATGGTTAGCTGCAAAAGTCTGTTTTATTGCCAAATATGAAATAATATGCATGTAGATTTTCAGTGGAAATATTTGGAGTTCAAAGAGTCAATTGCTGGGTCCTTGGTGCTCTATGAACTTTGTGGTTTTCATGCAGATGTTTCATGACCCAACTAGGGAACGTCATCAGTGCTAGAAGGGAGAGGAGGACGAGGAGGACTGTGGGGTCCTTGGTGCTGACTGAGCTTGGTTGTTTTCTTGCAGATGTTTCATGGCCCAACAAGATAACATCATCAATGATAAAAGGGAGGGATGTTTGTAAACAAGAGGAAGAGGGAGGGAAAGGAGGAAGAGGGGGAGGAGAATAGAAGGACGGAGGGGAAGGGAAGAGAAGGTGGATGGGAGAGAGAGGAGGAAGAGAACCGCCTTGGGGTCCTTGGTGCTTTCTGCGTTTGGTGGATTTCTGACCATTCATGACCCAACCTGGGGGACATCATCAGTGCTACAAGGGAATGAAGTCTGGAGTGGAGGAGAACTCTCAGATCTTTGGTGCTCTCTGACCTTGGACGTTTTCTTATATTTTATTACCCAACTAGGCATTGATGATGTTACCTAGTCAAGTAATAAAACGAATGTGAGAAAACACCAAGCTTAGAGAGCATCAAGGACCTTAGAGCAGTGTTTCCCAACCTTGGCAACTTGGAGATATTTGGACTTCAACTTCTGGAATTCCCCAGCCAGCGAATGCTGGCTGGGGAATTCCGGGAGTTGAAGTCCAAATATCGTCAAGTTGCCAAGGTTGGGAAACACTGCCTTAGAGTATTGTAGATGTAGTTTGGGTTAAATTGGATTTCTTGATGCTCTCTGAGCTTGATGGTTTCGTTAGCCAACTGTATAATATCAGCGTAAGGGAAAGTAAAGATACGCATGTAAAAAATATTGAAATTTAGTTCATGAATAGTTGAGAACTGGATCACATTCCATACACACCCAGAATTTCATCTTGTAAAAGTTCCACGGTGTTTCATAAGTGGAAGTTGGTTCAAAGATAGGCGGCTGTAGAAATGCTTTAAATAAATAAGCACACAAATAGGTTTTGGAATGAAAAGTGACTCCAGCTGTATTTATCAGGTTGAAGAGCCTTCTTGTGGTGTTTCCCTTTCTGGCTAGTCATTGGATGCCAACAGGCAATCTTCATTAGAAGAGCAATGCTGCATGACGATTAAAGCTCTCTAATGACCATCCTCAGGACTGAACAGATTAAGCTTTGCAAAAATGTGGAGATCTGTAATTATCCCTGCCTGCAAACAAAGGGCTACCAAATCCCCATCAGCAGATTAGAATCATAAGATTCTAAGGCTGAGAGGCACCTTGGAGGTCTTCTATCCAACGCCACCCCTGCTCATGCAAGAGACTAGTCTATATCATCCTGTACAGATGGTTGTCCAGTCTCTCTGCATTGGCTGCCAATGTGTTTCCGGACACAATTCAAAGTGTTGATTATGACCTATAAAGCCCTACATGGCATAGGACCAGACTACTTCCAAGACCGCCTTCTGCCGCACGAATCTCAGCATCTGGTGAGGTCCCACAGAGTTGGTCTCCTTAGGGTCCCATCAACCAAACAATGCCAGCTGGTGGGACCTAGGGGAGGAGCCTTCTCTGTGGGGGGCCCCACCTTCTGGAATCAGCTCCCCTGGAGTTTCGGACTGCCCCTACTCTCCTCGCCTTCCGAAAGAGTTTAAAAACTCATCTTTGCCCCCAGGCCTAGGGTTTTAGTTCTTTCCCCCTGACCAGTGAACGTTCTTAGTATGATTACTGAATGAATTGTAATGATAGCTTTTAAAATTAGAATTTTAAGGATTGTTTTAATGTATTATTAATTGGATTGTTTATTACTGTTCTCTGTTTTTTGTATATGCTGTGAGCCGCCCCGAGTCCTCGGAGAGGGACGACATACAAATTCAATTAAATCTTAAATCTTCCTGAAAACATTGGAGCATTCCAAGTTCTGCAGGCAAGCTGTTCCACTGATTAATTGTTCTAACTGTCAGGAAATTTATCCTTACTTCTAAGTTGCTTCTCTCCTTGTTTAGTTTCCACCCATTGCTTCTTGTTCTACCCTCAGGTGCTTTGGAGAATATCTTGACTCCCTCTTCTTTGTGGCAACCTCTGAGATTTTGGAAGGCTGCTACCATGTCTCCCCTGGTCCTTCTCTTCATTAAACTAGCCATGCCCAGTTCCTGCAACCGTTCTTCCTAAGTTTTAGCCTCCAGACCCCTCATCATCTTTCTTGCTCTTCTCTGCACTCTTTCTAGAGTCTCAACATCTTTTCTATATTTGTGGCAACCAAAACTGGATATAATATTCTAAGTTTGGTCTTACCAAGACATTATCAAGTCTTCACGTGATCTTGATGCTTTCCGTATGTTCATGCAGCCTGTGACTGTGTTGGCTTTTTTGACGGCTGCAGTCCCCTGCTTGCTCCATCCATCCATCCATCCATCCATCCATCCATCCATCCATCCATCCATCCATCGTCTAATTTACTTGCCATCCATCAGGTAAATAAATGGATGAATGAACAAGTACTTAACCATACAAGTTCTGGTCCACCAAGACTCCAAGATCTGAGTCCTTGGAGAGGGGTGGCATATAAATCCAATAAATAAATAAATCCCTCTTGAAATTATTATCATTAAGCCAGATACCTCCTAGTCTGAGTGGTCCCCAGTGCCTTGCTGGTTTAGGCCTGTGAGGTCTTTCATTTTATCTGAATTTGGTAGTTTTCTTGTAGATATTTAGTTTAATTTAGTTTATTAGATTTGTATGATGCCCCTCTCCGTAGACTTGGGGCGGCTCACAGCAATAATAAAACAATGTACAACAAATCTAATATTTAAAAGTAACTAAAAATTCCTTATTTAAAAAGCAAGACATACACACAAACATACCATGTATAAACTATATAGGCCAGGGGGAGACGTCTCAATTTCCCCATGCCTGACGGCAGAGGTGGGTTTTAAGGAGTTTACGAAAGGCAAGGAGGGTGGGGGCAATCCTAATCTCCTGGGGGAGCAGGTTCCAGAGGGTCAGGGCCGCCACAGAGAAGTCTCTTCCCCTGGGTCCCGCCAGACGACATTGTTTAGTCGACAGGACCTGGAGAAGGCCAACTCTGTGGGACCTAACTGGTTGCTGGGATTTGTGCGGCAGAAGGTGGTCCCGGAGCCGCCCCGAGTCTTCGGAGAGGGGCAGCATACAAATCCAAATAATAAATAAATAAATAAATTCTGGTCCGGATATTATAACTCTACTAGGCACTGATGATGTTACCGAGTTAGGGTCATGAAACATCTGCAAGAAATTGGACTGCCATTTGTTTGAAATTGTGTAGGGTCTCCTACTAGATTAAGGGTTGGACTAGATGACCTATAAGATCCCTCCCAATTCTAATAATAATCTAAGCTCATAGAGCACTCAGGGCTCCTCATCTCAACCCTGATCTACAAATATTCTCCTTTATTGGCACCTCCTATTCTATCCCTGCACATTTGGCTTTCCCTGTCTTAAGTGTAAAACATTGCTTTTCTCACCATTGAATTGCATTTGGAGTAGAACAGAATTCTTTATTGGCCCAATGTGATTGGACAAACAAGGATGTTTTTGTTTGTTTCTTATCCTTTTCCTAAGATGTCCTCCAATTGTGGACTTCTAGGCTATTTTGTGAGTTTTTTGCACAAGGCTTCCAACACAACTATGCATTCAAATGTCTTAAATTTTCATGATAGGCGTAACAGTAATCTTCCAATTACAATGGCAGTTTGGGACCAAAATTTCCATGACTAAGCAAAATAGTCATAAAGTGAGTTGCACCCAATTGTACCACCTTTTTCTACCCGGATTGTTATTGCTATTAAGGGAATTGTCACAACTCAGGACAGTGAACATTTCTAATAAGTCTGTCCTCTATTTTCTCCACAACAACCCTGTGAGGTGGGTTGGGCTGAGCAATTTATTGAATTGAATTTATATGCCATCCAACTCTCTAAGGACTCTGGGCAGTTTACAACAAAAAATTTAAAAGAATAATTTTAAAAATCCATTAAAATCATGCATATCTGCCATGGCAGGATCTAAATAACTCATTTGATGGATTAATATACCCATATTTACATTTTCTATATAATTTCTGGGTGTGTGTGTACACATATATAAACTTGGGTCTTTTAATGATTTTTCTTTGGTTGTCTGTTATTTCGTTCCATTTTTTCCCCTTTTATCCGGTTCAAAGTCACTAAGGGATTTATTTATTTATTTGATTTTTTTAATGCCGCCCTTTTCCTTAGACTCACGGCGGCTACACATTAGCAATAGCACATTTTAACAGAGCCAGCATATTACCCCCACAATCTGGGTCCGGATAGCCAGCTGTATAATAAATTTACCAAATGAAATATATTTATACTACATAAGGGTTAAAAAAATGCCTCTTTAACAAACACACACACACAGAAAGAGAAGACTTTTGCGGTATCACTTTTTCCCTCAGGGAGCCGCCGAGCCCGCCTTTTTATTTTGGTCCGGAAGATCACGTGCCGGTGACGTCACCCGACCCATCCCCGCCCTCCCTCGGAATTCACTAGTAAATCGTTCGCGTTGGTTAGGGGGAGCTCCAATCCGGAACGAGATGCACCCTCCCACTTCCCCGGCTACCCCCCTTCTTTTTTCCTCCCTCTTCCTGTCAGGATCACGTGGCCGAAGGCGCCGAGCGGGGAGAGGCTTGCTGAGGAGGAGAAGAGGGCGCTAGGCGGCAAGGAGGCTCGCTTGCGCAGGCGCCAACGCCGGGTGGGCGGGGCCAGACAGGGCGAACGCGCGCGCCTTCCCCCGGCTTTGGTCACGTGCCGCGCGAAGGGAGGAGGAGACGGAGGAGGAGTGTAATAAGGAGAGGTCACGTGACTGCGGGGGGGCCCGCCGCCGCCGCCGCCGACAGTGCTGCCGCCGACGCTTTGTGAGCACGTTGGGCAGGTAACGAGCGCGCGCGTCCGCGGGCGGGGGCCCCTCGCGGGGGGGGGGGCGGTTTGTCCGCGTGCGCGTTGGGGGCGGGTGGTCGTCCGTTCTCCCTCAGGGCGGGAGGGGGGAAGCTGAGGGGGGGCTTCGCAATCGCCTCAGCGCTCCCCCTCCTTTTTTTTTCGTCCCCTCAGAATGGCGCCTGGCGGGGGGGGAGGGGGAGGCGGGCCCGCGAGACCCCTTGAGAGAGACTTTTGGGGACAAGCTCCCCCTAAAAAAAACCCTCTTTCCTGAGGGGAAACCTAGAGGAGGGAGAGGGTGGGGGAACTTTCCCCCTCACGCGGACTACACTCCCCATGCTCCCCGGCGATGAGTAGGTATATATGGGGCCTATCAAAGGGGGCTTTGCCTGGTTAACCCCCCCCAACAACCCTCTTCCCCTCAAAAAAGAGGCAAAATGAGTGAAATTTTCGGAGGGAGAAAGCAAAGGGGGTCGGTCTTCAATCCCCCCTCCCTTTTTTCCGGGGTCACTTTCTACTTTTTATTTCTTTATTAATCTATTATTTCATTTCTATAGGTAGCCCCTTCCCCTCTGGAGACCGCTTTCTACTTTTATTTAATTTATTATTTCATTTCTATAGGCAGCCCCCTCCCCTTTGGAGAACGCTTTCTACTTTTATTTAATTTATTAATCTGTTATTTCATTTCTATATGCAGCTCCCTCCGCTTTGGAGAACGCTTTCTACTGCCAGCTGATTTATTTATTTGTTATTTATTCAATTTCTCTGCAAAGCCCCCCCCCCCAATTCTCTTCCCCCCTTTTTGAGGTCACTTTATTTTTTGTTATTCCATTTGTCTGCTCCCCCCCCAATTATCTCCCATCCTTTTTTGAGATCACTTTCTATTTTTATTTATTCAATTTCTCTGACACCCCCCCCAATTCTCTCCCATTCCTTTTTGAGATATTTGTTTGTTTGTTTATTTGTCTGGAGGGCCCCCCCCCAATTCTTTCTCCTCCCCCTTTTCGTGGTCACTACTTTTATTTATTCTTATTTTTTTGTTTTATTCCATTTCGCTTGCTCCCCCAAATTCTCTCCCATCCCATTTTGAGACCACTTTTTAACTTTTATTTGTTCTTTATTGTTCCATTTCTATGCCTCTCTATTTCTCTTCTCCCCCTTTGTTTGAAATCACTTTTTTACTTTGATTCATTAATTTATTATCCCATTTCTATATGCAACCTGATTCTCTGCCTCTCCCTCATCACTTTCTAGGTGTATTTATTATTTATTATTCCATTTCGCTGCCGCCCTATTCTCTCCCCCCTCCTTTTGAAATCGCTTTTTACTTTTATTTATTATTTATTATTCCATTCCTACTCAGCTCCAGTCTCTCTCCTACACCCCCCCCCCCTTCAGCCTCCGAGGTCACTTTCTACTTTTTATTTAATTCTTATTTACGATTCTATATCTTGCGGTCCTATTTGAGGGGACGAGAAGTTGATGTGGGGCACACCCTGCCCTTGCCTGGCTGGCCTGGCATCTGCCACGGAAAATCCAAAACTCTGCTCCCTCCCAGCTTCCCCTTCTCCGAGCCCAGTTTTATTTTGGGAGGAGAGCAATCCCCTCCCAGGGTGGGTGCCTCTGCTGCCTTTGGCTCCCTTCCCGGGGTTGACCATCTCCCCTCTCCTGCTGGGACCAGGGGGTCTCTTCCTCTCCCCCCCCCACCCCTCCGAGTCCACCCTGGCACAGCCTGGGCACAGAAGGGTTGCCTGTCACCTCCCTTGCTTGCTTTGTGTGCGTCTTTCTGTGTCAGCCAGGTGGGAGAGTGGTTTCAATCTGGCTCTCTTCAAAAGAAGTCCTTCAGTTTGGACTTATTTATTATATATGGCTGTGATGGTGAACCTATGGCACGCGTACCATAGGTGGAACATGGAGCCATATTCGAGGCTTATTTGTTTGTTTTGTCCAATACACCATAATACACAATGAGGGTTATAGAGCAGTGATTTTCAACCTTTTTTGAGCCGCGACACATTTTTTACATTTACGAAACCCTGGGGCACATTGGGGCTAAAAAAAGTTTGGACAAAAAAATTCTCTCTCTTCCTCCCATTCACTCTATTTCTCTCTCCCTCTTTCTCTCACTTCCTCTTTCTCTCTCTCCATCCCTCTTTCTTTCTCTTCCTTCCTGTTTTTTGCTCTTTCTCTCTCCCTCACTACCTCCCTCTATGTCTTTCTCTCTCTCTCCTTCCCTCCCTCTTTCTCTCTCTCTTGCTTTCTTTCTCTCTCTTGCTCTCTCTCTTGCTTTCTTTCTCTTGTTCTCTTGCTCTCTCTCTTGCTTTCTCTCTCTCTCTCTCTTGTTCTCTTTCTCTTTTAGTCGCTCTTTCTCTTTCTTTCTTTGTCTCTCTCTCTTGCTTTCTTTCTCTTTCTTTTTCTCTCTCTTGCTTTCTTTCTCTCTGACCTTCGCGGCACACCTGACCATGTCTCGCGGCACACTGGTTGAAAAACACTGTTATAGAGGATATAATCAGGTAGAATGTATTAAAGGGGGAATAGAGGAGAAAATAAAGGAGTAAAATATAACTCTGAGAATAGCAGAAAAAGATATAGAAGAGAAGATATAGGAGATATAGGCGAGACAATAGGACAGGGGATGGTAGGCACTCTGGTGCACTTATGTACGCCCCTTACTGACCTCTTAAGAACTTGGTGAGGTCAACCGTGGATAGTCTAAGGGTAAAGTGTTGGGAGTTAGGGGATGATACTACAGAGTCCAGTAGTGAATTCCATGTTTTGACAACTCGATTACTAAAGTCATATTTTTTAAGGTCAAGTTTAGAGCTGTTAATATTAAGCTGCTTTCTGTTGTGGGCTCTTGCATTGTTGTGGTTGAAGCTGAAGTAGTCTTTGACAGGCAGGACGTTGCAGCATATGATCTTGTGGGCAATACTTAGATCATGTTTGAGGCATCTTAGTTCTAAGCTTTCTAGGCCCAGGATTGCCCTAAGTCGGTTCCAGCACTCCTGTGTGTGCTGGACAGCTGATTTTCAGCCTTCTGGAGGGTTGGGGAGACTGTTTCGCCCTCCCCAGGCTTCAGAAAAGCCTCTGGAGCCTGTGGATGGTGAAAGACGGACCCAGCGAGCCTACTGGAAGTTCAGAAACAAACTTCTGGTAGGCCCATTGGGTCTGATTTGGCCCTCTCCAGGCTTCAGGAGCATTTCCTGAAGCCTGGGGAAGATAAAAAACAGCCCAACGTGCCTACCGGAATACCGAAGGCTTCAGTGAGGCCTGCACACATGTGCAGGTGGGGGGGGCAGCATGGGTTGATTGTGCGTGCATGTGTAGGGGGTACGTGTGCGTCCTTTTGGCACCCGAGCAAAAAAAGGTTTGCCATTACTGACATATGGGTATAGATAGTCGTCAACTTATGACCGCAGTTGAGCCCAAAGTTTCTGTTGTTAAGTGAGGTATTTGTTCATTGAGTTTTGCCCATTTTAGGACTTTTCTTGCCAGGCCGGTTAAGTGAATCACTGCAGTTGATAAGTTAGAAACTTGGTTGTTAAAGCAAACCTGGCTTTGCTGTTGACTTTCCTGGTCAGAAGGTGGCAAAATGTGATTACATTACCTCAGGACACTGCACCCATCATAAATATGAACTAATGGCCCAAACATCTTGCTTTTGATCACATGATCACGGGGAGTTTGGAAGTCATAAGTATGAAAATCCTTCATAAGCTACTTTTTTTCAAATGTCGTAATTTTAAATGGTCGTTAACTGTTGTAAGTTGAGGACTACCAGTAAGTTCATTTAGTGATCATTTTTCACACTTAAGACCATTGCAGCCTCCCCATAGCTATGTGATCAAAATTCAGATACTTGACCACTGACTCATAGTTATGACGGTTGCAGTATCTTGGGGTCACATGATCTCCTTTTGGGTTCTTCTGACAAGCAAAGTTAATGAGAAAGCCAAATTCACTTAACAATCATGTTACTCTCCTAATAATGGGTCATAAAATGGGACAAAACCCACTTAACATAGAGACATAGAAGATTGACGGCAGAAAAAGACCTCATGGTCCATCTAGTCTGCCCCTATACTATTTCCTGTATTTTATCTTAGGATGGATATATGTTTATCCAAGGCATGTTTACATTCAGTTACTGTGGATTTACCAACCACGTCTGCTGGAAGTTTGTTCCAAGCATCTACTACTCTTTCAGTCAAGTCATATTTTTTCACGTTGCTTTTGATCTTTCTCCCAACTAAGCTCAGATTGTGCCCCCTTGTTAACAAATGTCTCACTTAGCAACAGAGATGTTGGCCTCAATTGTCAACAATTATAGTACCTGTAGATAAAGCTGCCCAACTCACAGCTAACTAGGTGACTTCTGGAGACTGAACAGAATTTAAATAAACGTCTTGTGTTTCTGAAGTCTGTTCTTGTTGACTAATGAAACCTTAGTACAGGGGTCGACAAAGTTGTTCAGAATCTAGGAGCCAGCCAAAAAATTTAGGAGCCAGAATTTTTTTTAAGCAAACTTGGTTTTTTGCCGAGTCTCCACCTGACATCGCTTTCACCCCCTCTGTCTCCTCCTTCCTCTCTCATCTCTTTCCTTCCTCTCCCTCCCTTTCTCTCTTTCCTTTCTCTCCCTTTCTGTCTATCCTTTCTATCTCTCACCCCTTCTCCCTCTTTCATTCCCTTTCTCTCCCTCCCTTTCTCTCTCATTCCTTTCTCTCCCTCTTTCCTTCCTATCTCTCTTTCTTTTTCTCCCTCCATATCTTCTTTCTCTCCCCCTTCCTCCCTCTTTCCTTTCTACTTCTTACTCTTTCTTTCTCTCCCTCCTTCATTCAATTTTCTCTCCCTCCCTTTCTCTCCCTTTCTCTCTCTTTCCTTTCTCTCCCTCCCTTTCTCTTCCTTTTTCTCTATCCTTTCTACTTCTTACTCTTTCTTTCTCTCCCTCCTTCATTCAATTTTCTCTCCCCCCCTTCCTCCCTCTTTCCTTTCTCCCCCTCCCTTTCTCTTCCTTTTTCTCTATCCTTTCTGCTTCTTACTCTTTCTTTCTCTCCCTCCTTCATTCAATTTTCTCTCCCTCCCTTACTCTCTCTTTCCTTTCTCTCCCTCCCTTGTTCTCCCCTGGGGCTGCCTGTGCCTGCCCTGCACCACCCAACACGGACGGACAGCCCCCGGTCGTCGGTTCGTCGCCCCCCACCCCCCCACGGAGGGAGATCAGGCTGGCGAGGGCGGTAGAACTACGTCACCAGCCACTGGAGGGAGATCGGGCTGGCGGGGGCGGCGAATCCACCTCCCCAGCCGCGCGGAGGGAAATCCGGTAGGCGGGCGGGTGGCCGCGGCTCCCTGCGCGCCCCTGGAAAAGCGTACAGGGAACGGTGCCCGGGGCCGCTTTAGCCGCCCCCCCTCCCCCCGCCATCTCCCCGCGACTGCCTGTGCCGCTGCAGCCGCGGCCCCCCCCCCCCCGCTCCCACCGCCAGGAGTATAAATCCTTCGCTCCCACCGCCAGTGCCCTCCCGCCGGGCAACCAAAGGACACTTGCCGTGCCGGTGCCTCCGACCTTCAGCAGGGCGGGCGCTGCCGTGCCGGTGCCTCCGACCTCCCGGTTCCTGCTCGATGCCGCGGTTTCTGGCACTCTCCTGCTGGGCCCCAAAGAAGGAAGGCGGGAAAAAGGCGCGAAGAATGGAGGTCTCCTTCCTGCCTGCCTTCTTTGGGACCCAGCAGGAGAGCGCCAGAAACCGCGGCATCGGGCAGGAGCGGAGAGGTCAGAGGCACCGCAGCGCCCTTCTAGGCGCCAGACAACATTTTCTAGGCGCCACTGGCGACCAGGCGCCTGGGTTTGTCGAACCTTGCCTTAGTAACAGTGGTGACTCATTTCTTTTTGGGGCAGTGAGAGTTAAAAAGCAGTTTTCAGGTTTAGCTGCGTGGAGCATAGCTGAATCTATTTGGCAGGGGAGCCTTAGTAACTGTATATAGGTAGTCCTCGACCTACAACTATTTTCTTAGTGACTGAAACACTGAAAAAAGTGGCTTACAGCTGCATTGATTCACTTAACAACTGAGGCAAAAAAGGTTGTTCGGTGAGGCAAAACTCACTTAACAACTGTCCTGCTTAGTAGTGGAAATTTTGGGCTCAGTGGTGGTCATAAATTGAGGACTGCCTGTATGTCCCATCCTATAGATATTCTGCCTTAACCATTGAGCTTTGTTAGGGGGTTGAAAGCAGGATTAGTGTTTTTTCAACCTGAGCAAAAGTTGAAATTTATGTGTTTCGATTCTTGGAATCCCTTAGCCAGCCATGCATGCGCCAGGAGAGATAGAATAGAGCAGTGATGGCAAACCTTTCTTTCCCTCAGGTGCCGAAAGAGAGAGTCCGCGTGCTGTCGTGCATGCACGAGTGCCCCCACTCATCATTCAATACCTGGGGAGGGTGAAAACAGCTTCCCCCTCCCGGAGGACCTCTTGAGGCTGGAAATGGCCTGCTTCCCAACTTCTGGTGGGCCTAGTAGGGTTGTATTTTGCCCTCCCAGGCTCCAAAAGCTTCCCTGGAGCTGTGGGGAGGGTAAAAACGCCCTCGCCCATCCCCCTGGAGACTCTCTGGAAGCCAGCACACACATGCATTTGGAGCTGAGCTAGGGCAACAGCTCGTATGCCAGCAGATATGTAAGTGACCCTGTGGCACTCCTGCCATAGATTCGCCATCACTGGAATAGAAGAATGGAGGAAAGGGACAGAAAGAAGGGAGGGAAGGAAGGAAGGAATGGTGGGTTCCAGAGGTTGAAGTCCACAGGTCTTAAAGTTGCCAAGGTTGGGATGCACTTTCCAGAGGGAAAGAGTGTTCTAGGTGTTGCACTACTATCCTGGACAGGTGAATTAAAAGTCAAAGTGTTCACATATAAATTGCTTATATCTAAAGTAGATGATTCCACAAAATTGAAACTAGTATTTCTTGTGGAGTGACTTTCCTGATTGTTAACTGGTCTCCAGTAAGTGAGTCTTAGAAACAATTATGGTAGTTGCTTGATAGTAAACAATTCAGAAATTAAAAGACGCTTGTTCCTGGGGAGGAAAGCTATGGCAAACCTAGACAGCATACTAAAAATCAGACACATCACCCCGCCAACAAAAGTGCCTATAGTCAAGGCTGTGGTGTTCCCAGTTGCAATGTATGGTGCTGAAAGTTGGACTATAAAGAAGGCTGAGAGCCAAAGAATTGAGGCCTTTGAACTCTGGTGCTGAAGAAGACTCCTGCGAGTCCTTTGAACTGCACGGTGATCAAACTGATCAGTCCTAGAGGAGATCAACCCTGACTTCTCTTTGGAGGAGGGTCAGATTCTGAAGATGAATCTCAAGTACTTTTGTCACCAACTGAGAAGGAAGGACTCAATGGAGAAGAGCCTAATGCTGGGAAAGATTGAGGGCCAAAGAAGAAGGGGACAACAGAGGAGGAGTTGGCTGGATGGAGTCACTGAAGCTGTAGGCATGAGCTTAAATGGGACTGGTGGTGGAGGACAGGAAATCCTCCATCGGGTCTGGACGGGTCAGACAGGACTAACAACAACAAACAATTCACAGCTTTTCTCTTAATTTGAACTTTGAAAAGGAAATTAAAATGGATGAATGGCCGTTGAGGGATAATTTTGGCTGGAAAAATGCAATGCCTATCTTGACTTTTGAAATAATTGTTATGCTATGGCCACCTTTTCATGCCAGGATGAAGGGATCAAAAAAATATGCAAACCTTTTTAAAAAATCTGTTATTTGCTTTACTTTTTGATAAATTCTTCATAGTAGTTTTTGGAGTGTTACTACATATTTTCTGCAAAATTTTGAGTTTGTTTTTAAATAAAACAGCAAACAAATATTGGATGGCATTTGGTCCCTTTGAAGTGCAGTTAAATGATAAATCTGCAAACCATAGAAATGCACTTGCTAAAGTAGAGTAGTGGAAGAAATAGTGCTTTAGCATTTTTTTATTCCACCAGTATTTAAAGGTTTTGCTATAAATTTCAAATTGTTTTTTTTTCTATTTTATGTGGTGTTAGTTTTGAAGCACATACTGAAAATTCTTTTTAAGTTAGTTAAAAAAAAACCAGGACTTCACGTGGAATTCTGTTTGTCTTTCCTTCCCTTTCTGTGATATGTTTGTATTTTGCAGTTAAATTTTTAGTAACATCTAGCAAGATACCAATTCCTTATTTAGCAAGTGACTGTATTGTTTTATATCAGCTGCATTCTTCAAATCTTGGGAAGAAGCTGTTTAACTTTTAGACTTTTTATAACAAACTTATTCAGAGGATGTTCTCTCTGTTTTGCCAAACTAGCTTTTAGATTGAGCTGTATTACATATGTAGCATACCTCCTACATATCTCATATGAAAAATGGATGTAGTGATTCGAAACCTAGATGGAGAAGTCAGGTGGCATAATTAAAAGTTAGAAAGGAGATGGAAACTACAGAGAGGGAAGTCAGTGGAATATACTGTATGTCTTTATATAATAAGGTGAAGTAGTAATAAGAGGGGAAATAATCCGAATGATGGTAGTATTGAGAATGCTTGAACAATATAGTGATTGCCATAAAAATAACACTGAAATGTGGAAAAATTAAACAATGGAAGATTATAATTTAATACACATATGTGTATTACTATTAGAACTATATAAGTTTGTTAAATGCAACAAATATTAATATTTTATTTATAGTAAAAGGAATAACATTTAGAATATGGTGATTGGCATAAAAATAAACCATTGAAATATCAAATAATCAAATAATGAAAGATTATAATTCAACAAAAATATGTGTACTGTTCCTAGAACCCCCAAAACATTACCCTTAGACTGTCCACTGTTGACCTCACCCGATTTCTAAGAGGTCAGCAAGGGGCGTGGATAAGCAGATCAGCATGCCTAGCATCCCTGTCCAATTTATTTATTTATTAGATTTGTATGCCGCCCCTCTCCGTAGACTCGGGGCGGCTCACAACAACAATAAAACAATTCAAGACAAATCTAATAATTTAAAAACATTTAAAAAAAATCCCGTTATTAAAGCAGACATACACACAAACAGACCATACATGAATTGTATAGGCCTGGTGGAGATGTCTCAATTCCCCCATGCCTGACAGCAGAGGTGGGTTTTAAGGAGTTAATGAAAGGCAAGGAGGGTGGGGGCAGTTCTAATCTCAGGGAGGAGCTGGTTCCAGAGGGTCGGGGCCGCCACAGAGAAGGCTCTTCCCCTGGGATCTGCCAAACAACATTGTTTAGTCGATGGGACCCGGAGAAGGCCAACTCTGTGGGACCTAATCGGTTGTTGGGATTCATGCGGCAGAAGGTGGTCCCGGAGATATTCTGGTCCGATGTCATGAAGGGCTTTATAGGTCATAACCAACACTTTGAATTGTGACCGAAAATTGATTGGCAACCAATGTAGACTGCGGAGTGTAACATGGGCATATCTTGGGAAGCACATGACTGCTCTCGCAGCTGCATTCTGCACGATCTGAAGTTTCCGAACACTTTTCAAAGGTAGCCACATGTAGAGAGCATTACAGTAGTCGAATCTCGAGGTGATGAGGGCATGAGTGACTGTGAGCAGTGAGTCCTGGTCCAGATAGGGCCACAACTGGTGCACCAGGCGAACCTGGGCAAATGCCCCCCTCGCCACAGCTGAAAGATGGTTCTCTAATGTGAGCTGTGGATCGAGGAGAATGCCCAAGTTGCAGACCCTCTCTGAGGGGGGTCAATAATTCCCCCCCCCCCCGGGTTATGGACGGACAGATGGAATTGTCCTTTGAAGGCAGAACCCACAGCCACTCCGTCTTATCCTGGTTGAGTTTGAGTCTGTTGACACCCATCCAGACCCCAACAGCCTCTAGGCACCGGCACATCACTTCCATTGTTCCCTCTTATCAGTACCCATCTTATGTATATAAACAATGTTATATCTATGTATATAAGAAATACATACTTGACTAAAATAAATAAATAAATACATAAATATAAAATTGACAACTGTAATAAATATGAAGAATATTTTATTTGTACTAAAATGTAAGACACTCAGGTGCCACACTGATCACACATTGATATGTTTGTAAACAAAAAAAAATAAATTAAACCCCAGTTGCCTTGGTTAGCAATTTAAATTTTTGGACTCAATTCTGGTCCTAAATTGAGGACTCCCTGTAATTAATGAGGTTTTCATGTCCGCTGATAACACCATATGAAGAAGTAAGCTTTTAATTTTCTCCTTGACCAAAAGCTGTTTGACCTGCTATTAATGAAAAGGTCTTTGAGGGAGAGGGGAGGGGATTAGATATATTCCTTGCTGAGTAAATTTTAGAATGAAGCAGTCAAAAGTGGAGAACTGTAATGCATGTTCACTCACTTTATATTCCTGAAAGTCGGCCTATGAATGGGGCATTTAAAAACACAACAAAGAAATTAGATCTGTTGCTATCTGTAAAAAAAGTATATCCCAAACTGGAAATTATTTTTGTTTGGGTCACAACATAGTCCTGAAATTCAGCCTATGGAACTTTGTTAGGACTGTTCCTTGCTGTATTTAATTTACACATTTGGGCTTTTAAGATAGTACTCATTGGTGAACTTCTAAATTTGATCTTAAAATACAAAGAACAGAGTTGAGAGGACCTTGGAGGTTTTCTAGAATAGAATTAGAATAGAATAGAATTCTTTATTGGCCAAGTGTGATTGGACACACAAGGAATTTATCTTGGTGCATATGCTCTCAGTGGACATAAAAGAAAAGATACATTTGTCAAGAATCATAACACGTAATGATTATAGGAGTCAAATAAGCAATCAGGAAACAATATGAATAAAAATCTTTTTTTTAAAAAATATTTTATTGGTTTTGCACATAAGGTTACATAAAACAAACATAAAACAGTGCACAGTGCATGTGCCCATCACCCGACTGACAAAATAAAAATCTTAAGGATACAAGCAACAAGTTACAATCATAAGTGGGAGGAAATGGTTGTTAGGAATAATGAGAGAAAATTAGTAGTAATAGTAGTGCCGACTTAGTAAATAGTTTGATAGTGTTGAGGAAATTATTTGTTTATCAGAGTGATGGCATTTGTCTTGGTGTGCAGTGCTCTGTAGCATCATTTTGAGGATCGGAGTTGAAACAGTTTATGTCCAGGATGTGAGGGGTCCGTAAATATTTTCACCTCCCTCTTTTTGACTCATGCAGTATACAGGTCCTCAATGGAAGGCAGGTTGGCAGCCATTGTTTCTTCTGCACTTCTAATTCTCCTCTGAAGTCTGTGTCGGTCTTGTTGGATTGCAGAACCAAACCAGACAGTTGTAGAGGTGCAGATGACAGACTCAATGATTCCTCTGTAGAACTGGATCAGCAGCTCCTTGGGCAGTTTGAGCTTCCTGAGCTGGCGCAGAAAGAACATTCTTCACTGTGCTTTTTTGACGACATTATTGATGTTAGGTGACTATCTTAGGTCTTGAGATATGATAGAACCTAGAAATTTGAAGATCTCTACTGTTGATACTGTATTGTCTAGTATTGTGAGAAGTGGAAGGATGGAAGGTTTCTCCTAAAGTCTACCACCATTTCTACGGTTTTGAGTATGTTCACTTATAGATTGTTCCGGTTGCACCACAAGTTTTGGTGTTCAACCTCCCGTCTGTATGCAGTTTCATCATTGTCCAATCCCTTTGCTTAACCAGGAGATTCTATACCATTCCTGACAAATTGTTGTTTAGTCTCTTAAAAGCTTCCAGTAATGGAGCAACCACAACTTCCTGAGGCAAGCTGTTCCACGGATTAATTGTTCTAACTGTCAGGAAATTTCTTCTTAATTCTAGGTTGGGTCTCTCCTTGATTAGTTTCCATCCATGGTTTCTTGTCCTGTCTTCAAGTGATTTGGAGAATATATTAACTGCCATCTTCTCTCTGGCAGCCGCAGCCCCTTAGATATTAAAACACTCTTATCATGTCATCCCCAGTTTTTCTTTTCCTTAAACCAGACACAGAGTTCCTGCAACTGTTCTTCATATGTTTTAACTTCTGGTCCTCTAATCATCTTTGTTGCTCTTCTCTGCACTCTTTTCTAGAGTCTCCACATCTTTTTTACATTGTGGCGACCAAAACTGGATGCAGTATTCCAAGTGTGGCCTTACAAAGGCCTTGTAAAGTGGTACTAACACTTCATGTGATCCTGATTCTATCGCTCTGTGGATGAAGCCAAGGATTACATTGCCTTTTTTGGCAGCTGCTGTACACGGCTGGCTCATATTTAACTGATTGTCCACCAGGGCTTCTAGATCCTTCTCGCTTGATGGTAAAGATTACCAAATGTTGGAAATCTTTATCAGCACATCCTAAAATTTATTAATTTCAGCATGACCTTAATGCACAGGCTTATTCATTTTTTGTTTTCTGTGCATTTGTATCACTAAAACAATGCCAAATTTGCCTCACCATAGGTACAACTTAGAATAGATAGACACAATCCTTCCAGGGTGTTTGTTTACTTACTAAGTTTCGTTTACTTTTTTGTTCGATTGTGAAAAACCCTATTGCTGGATTTGTGACCTCTTCAGTATTTCCTCCTTTTCCTGTAATGACAAGATGTGCAGTTGCTTGTGAGTAAAAATCAACAACAAAAGAAATGGAGATTGTGAAAGCATTACCATGCAGCTTTTCCTGCTGTTGATGAAATGCCTTCGGATTGAATTCCTGCTTCCTTGAAAACGGTTTGT
Source organism: Erythrolamprus reginae (assembly GCF_031021105.1). Classification (NCBI taxonomy): domain Eukaryota; kingdom Metazoa; phylum Chordata; class Lepidosauria; order Squamata; family Dipsadidae; genus Erythrolamprus; species Erythrolamprus reginae. The sequence goes on from NC_091951.1 coordinate 352,661,398, forward strand.
TGAATGCATTAGATTTGCATTCCTTCAAGCTATTGTTTTAAAATCATTTGGTAGGGTGAAGGATGCAGTTAATCTCAACTGCCCCATTCTTTTAAAAAGCAAAATACACAGATTTAAGATTTCTTATATATTCTAAGCTTTAAACGCTTGTAAGCTGCAAATTAAGAAATAATCAAGGCATAATTAATCTTGAAAATTTCCAACAGGTGCTAAAAACATTTTTATCTCTTGATAACATTTCTACACAAAGCCCTGAACTAATTTACTCTTCTTGCTCAATCTGGAATTGTATCTTCTGAAACCCAAGGTCCTTATATTTTAATAATTCACCCCATCAGCACCAATAACTGTCTTTTTTTAAGAAAAATTTTTTTAATTAAATTTTATTACAACAACAAAAAAATACTTAAAAGAAAAAGTGCCCAACACCAATAAAACCCCACCACCATTTAAGGGGTTAAATTATTTGCAATAAGTTTCAATTTCTTCCTTAGCTCCGGTTTACATTTCTTTACATACAAAAAGTGATTGGAATTTATTTTTCACATTGTCGTCATCAACTCTACTTAAGATATAATTTTTCACCTTATTCCATCGTGCCATCAGCTTCTCCAATTTATTTTCATCAAAGTTATTTAATCTTATTTCCATAATTTCGAAGTGGATGTGGTCCACCATGTACCAGTACCAATTCTGGATTGTCCATTTATAGCTATCCTTCCACCCTAATACCACTACTGCTTGAGCGCTTTCCAAAGCTCCTGTTTTGATTTCTTTAAATTCTCGTAATTCCCCATATTTAACTAGTATTGCTAATTCTTTCGTAATTATCCAATTAATGTTTAGCATATTATTTATTTCATTCTGTACTTCCTTCCAAAATTTTTGAACTTCAACACATTCCCAGAAGCACCAATAACTGTCAAAGGTACTCTCACACAGCAAATTGTTAGGTCTAGACCGTGCACTTGAGGGATGTCCTTTGAACTGGTACGTTTTTATGGAAAGAAATGTATGGTAATCTGCCATACTGCTAGAAGCTCTAGGCTACTAAGATCATTTTTAGTTTATTCAATAATCCAGCCATGGTCAAAATAATTTCCCTTTCCGTTTTCTCAAATCAAGGTAGTATGTGGGCACCTTCACATTTCTGTACTATTTTTTTCACTGAGGCTAAAATATTTCTATGCTGCAACATCTCATCTTCAATGCTTCTCGACTTTAGAGTAGAATAGAATTCTTTATTGGCCAAGTGTGATTGGACACACAAGGACACACAGTCATAAGTGGGAGGAGATGGATGATAGGAACGGTGAGAAGACTAATAGTAATAGTAATGCAGTCAGTGAATAATTTGACAGTGGTGAGGGGATTATTTGTTTAGCAGAGTGATGGCACTCGGGGGGGGGGGACTGTCCTTGTGTCTAGTTGTTCTGGCGTGCTGTAGAGCAGTGTTTTTCAACCAGTGTGCCGTGGCACACTAGTGTGCCGCGAAACACAGTCAGGTGTGCCGCGAAGAAGGAAGCTCAGGTTCCGGTCTCGCAACTTTTTGTTGAGAGAGTGAGAGTGAGAAAGAGAGAGAGAAAGAAAGAGAGAAAGAAAGAAAGAGAGAGAGAGAGAAAGAGTGTGAGAGAGAGAGAAAGCAAGAGAGAGAAAGAAAAGAGAGAGAGAGAAAGAAAGAGTGAGAGAGAAAGAAGGCAAGAGAGAGAGAAAGAAAGCAAGAGAGAGAAAAAGAGGAAGGGAGAGAGAGAGAAAAAATGAGAAAAAAGGGGGAGAAAAAAGGAGAAATGAGAAAATGATTGAGACAGAGAATGAGATGAAAGAGAGAGAAACAAAAGAGAGAGAGAAGTGACTCTTGATTTAAAGCATATGATAAAAAGCACCCAAAGAATAAGAGAGAAAAAAACCCAGCCCTCACCTGTTTTTGGAAATGGTTCAAGAGTGTGTATACACACATACACACACACACACAAGGGTGGGGAGGAGACAGGGATGGAAAAAGAGAGGAGAGTGTCTTAGGGTGTCATTTTGTGTCATTTTGGTTGGTGGTGTGCCCCAGGATTTTGTAAATGTAAAAAATGTGCCGCGGCTCAAAAAAGGTTGAAAATCACTGCTGTAGAGCTATAGCGACATTTTGAGGGTCGGAGTTGAAGAAACAATTTATGTTCTTTCTTACTGTTCTGTCTGGCCTCGAGCCACCCAGGGACAAAGTAATTAATCAAACACACGCACTCAGATTTGTAAAAATTGAACAAGGATTGTTCTTTATATACAGAAAACTGCAAACCGTGAAGTTTCACAGCAATGTTAGTTTAAGAAGTCAGTAGGTCAGAGTTAATTACTCCAGTCAGAGTAGGAGCCTTTCAGGCTTACGTCAGCCAGAAACAACTCACAATTGGAATGTCAGATTGTCCAAAAATCCACAGCAAACACCAAACCACAATTCATCAAACTTTCTTCAACGCTGAACGATAGCCTCCCACACAGATCTTGCCAACCCTCCCTTTTTTCAAGGTTGCAGCAGCGTCATTAATTCTTATCACCTGTGACCTATAATTTGTTTCTGTGTTTGCGCAGCTGCTCTTCCCAGCATTCTTCTGACCCGAGCATTCAGAATAGGGTTGTTCATTAATTCTTCCTCTTCTGATTCAGATGAACTTCTGGCTGGAGATCTGACTGACTCCATTCCCCTCTCTGTCTCTCCAGTCCCTTCCTGCTCCCTTTCTCTCCCTGTCTCAGCATCTGGTTTACTCTCTGATTCATCCTCCAGCCAGTAAGGTCTTCTGTGAACAGACGGCCCCCACTCCTCTGCGTCAAAATCAGCAGCCACAGGAGCTGGCCTGAAGCCAACCACAACATTTACTTATTTACTTACCACCACAGTTGAACCCAAAACTGGAAAAGGCAGGGAGAAGCCTCCGTGGGGCCTCTCTAGGAATCTCCTGGGAGGAAACAGGGCCAGAAAAGGTGGGGAAAAGCCTCCGTGGGGCCTCTCTAGGAATCTCCTGGGAGGAAACAGGGTTGGAAAAGGCGGGGAGAAGCCTCCGTGGTGCCTCTCTGGGAATCTCCTGGGAGGAAACAGGGTTGGAAAAAGTGGGGAGAAGCCTCCGTGTGGCCTTTCTAGGAACCTCCTGGGAAGAAACCGGGCCTCCACTCTCCCTGTAGTCTCCCCAATTGCACACATTATTTGCTTTTACATTGATTCCTATGGGGAAAATGGCTTCTTCTTACAAACTTTTCTACTTAAGAACCTGGTCATGGAATGAATTAAGTTCATAAGTAGAGGTACCACTGTATTGATGAAATTTCTGTAGTATTGAGTAAGTTTTGATAATTCCTTATGATTGAGGGAAAAATCTTTTTTAAGAATTAAAAAATGTTTCCACGGGCCTATTTAAATATTTATCCTGGCTTGCTTTTTACCTTATGCTTTGTATGCAATTTTATTGTGCTTGGAAATATAAATAGGAGATGATTCTAAGTATGGACTTTTATAAATATTTGTGTGACCGAATGAAGGGAAATACTCCTAGCTATTTAAATAATTGGGAGTAAGATTACCGTCTTGCATAAGGTTGCTCTCTCAGATTTGTAAAGCAGAAAATCCTTATTACCATAGTCCCAAGATACTGTTTTCCACTAAAAAAATTAATCTGCCCACTATCACAAGGTCATCTAAGGACATCTAGGTTCTATTTCAGGTCCCTACTAAATCTTTCTTTTGGTTTATTGATTTTAGAATCTGTGACAAGGAACTAGACCTCTCTGTTGTGATTTTCATTTTGGACCAAATTTATATTTTGAGACATTCCTCATCTTCCTTCTGCTTTTTAAAGGAAGCTAAAATCAACTTGTGACAGGAATTTATCCCAAGGAGCATAAAACATTTGTCCAGGAAAGATTTCAAAATGTTAATCCATCTATAAAGGTAGAATTAGAATTATAAAGATAGATGGTGGCGGTATGTTGCTATAAAACTCAGTCGTGTCTTTTCAGAACTGAGAGACTCAATTACTGTAAATTCCTGTTAGTGGGAGGGTAAAGAATCCTTGAAAAATGCTGAAGCTCCAGTTGTTGACATTGGAAGGGGATCAAAATTTCCTTTCATATCTGAAAGCCCATCAGAAATTGTGCTTTCTGTTGTTGTTGTTCTTATTTCTCCAGAGCAAAAGTGAAGCTTGTGAACGGCTCAAGGCCAGCCTTGAACTAGCAAAGGACACGGTTTAGAAAGAAGGGTACTTGAAAAATGGAAAGCATTTTGTGGTTCAGAAAACAAACCCAGGCCTGAGCAATTTGTGTTTCCATGCTTTGGTGAGATCAAAATCCAAAATAGCTTAGGATGTTTTGGCCCTGAGGGACAAGCTCCTTGGGTTGCAGCAGATCTGGGCGACTGAGGGCTGGCAGGTAGAAGACAGAGATACGCAGCGCTTCAGTGCCATCCTTGACTTAATTGTAGCCTCCCTTGCAATTTTTATTTATTTTGTATATGATAAGAACGTGACAGAAGAGAAGTACAGTGATCCCTCTATTATCGCGAGGGTTCCGTTCCAAGACCCCTCGCGATAATCGATTTTTCGCGATGTGGGGTTGCGGAAGTAAAAACACCATCTGCGCATGCGTGCCCTTTTTGTTCTATGGCCGCGCATGCGTAGATGGTGGAGTTTGCGTTCCCCGCCGCCCACGCAAAGGGGAAACCCCGATTCGGCTCCTCGCTGCTTCTGCGCTACCGAGCAGATCAGCTGCTGGGCGGCCGAAGGAACCTTCCCTGGGTCTTCCCCCTCTTGCTGGCGGGCGGGCGAGCGGCGGGCATCAGCGAGGAGCCGGGGTTTCCCCTTTGCGTGGGCGGCCGGGAAGACCCAGGTTGGGGGTTGGGGGGGTGCTGGGAAGCCCCCCAGGCCGGTTGTGACCTTTTAAAACAGCCGCGCCGCTTCCCAGCTGAGTCCTGAAGCCAAACGCGGAAGTTCGCCTTTGGCGTTTGGCTTCAGGACTCAGCTGGGAAGCGGCGCGGCTGTTTTAAAAGGTCGCAGCCGGCCTGGGGGGCTTCCCAGCACCCCCCCGAACCCGGGTTGGGGGTTCAGGGGGGTGCTGGAAAGCCCCCCAGGCCGGCTGCGACCTTTTAAAACAGCCGCGCCGCTTACCAGCTGACTCCCGAAGCCAAACGTGGAAGTGGGTTTTTTTTTAATTAATATTTTTTAAAAAATCGCGATATAGCGTTTCGCGAAGATCGAGATCGCGAAACTCGAGGGATCACTGTAAACATATACAGTGTTCCCTCGATTTTCGCGGGTTCGAACTTCGCGAATAGCCTATACCATGGTTTTTCAAAAAATATTAATTAAAAAAATACTTTGCGGTTCTTTTCCTATACCACGGTTTCCCCCCCCCTGATGACGTCATATGTCATCGCCAAACTAATAATTTTTGCAAAAAAATAACAAAAAAAATTATTATTGTTAATAAATAATTATGTTTATAAATATCAGGATCACTAAGTGTCTTATTCAATGGTGAGTACCAGTAATAATGGTGAGTAAATGGTTGTTAAGGGAATGGGAAGTGGTAATTTAGGGGTTTGAAGTGTTAAGGGAAGGCTTGTGATACTGTCCATAGCCAAAAATGGTGTATTTACTTCCGCATCTCTACTTCGCGGAAATTCGACTTTCGCGGGCGGTCTCGGAACGCATCCCCCGCGGAAATCGAGGGAACACTGTACACACAGTTATAAAGGTTGCAAGGGTAGAGCAGGGGTCCCAAAATTCAGTTGGCCCCAATTCAACTGTCCCAGGGATTAGCTCTGGAGTTGCTTCATGCAGTTCTTCTAGGGCAGTGTTTCCCAACCTTGGCAACTTGAAGATATTTGGACTTCAACTCCCAGAATTCCTCAGTCAGCGTTCACTGGCTGGAGAATTCTGGGAGTTGAAGTCCAAATAGCTTCAAGTTGCCAAGGTTGGGAAACACTGTTCTAGGGAATGATGGAACACACGTTGTGGTGGGAAATCTCATCCAATATGTGTCATACCGGGATGGCGCAGTGGTTAAGAGTGCAGCCCTGCAGGCTACTTCAGCTAACTGCTAGCTGTAGTTCACCAGTTCAAATCTCACCACCAGCTCAAGGTGGACTCAGCCTTCCATCCTTTCCTAGGTGGGTCAAATAAGGACCCAGATTGTTGGGGGCAAGAGGGTGAGTCTGTAAACCGCTTAGAGGGGGTTGTCAAAGCACTATGAAATGGTAGATAAATGCTATCGCTATACCATGTCATCCCCCCCCAGGGTCTTATATTTTATGAACCGTGAAATAAATGCTTGGCCTTATTTTTGGGGAGGTCTTATTATTTGGGGGCGCTTGGAGCAAGAGGAGGCTCCTCCTGCTGTCTTGCCTAATTTCCAGCTCTGTCTCCCTAATTCCAGCCAGAGGAAATGGCAGGGACCGGCTGTGCATGTCGTTAAATATTTTTGGGAAGGGCTTATTTTCATGGAAGGGCTTATTTTCAGGGGATGTTTTATTTTGGGGTAAGCACGAAAGTTGGCCTATCAGCACCCTTGCATTTGAAGGTGCCATTTGTCATAGAATCATAGAGTTGGAAAGCACATCAATGAATCAAAACTAGAGGTGGAAGGGACCTTGGACATAAAATAACAATATTATTATTATTATTATTATTTATTAGATTAGTATGCCGCCCCTCTCTGAAGACTCGGGGTGGCTAACAACAATATAAAAAGACAATGTAAACAAATCTAATATTAAAAACAATCTAAAAAACCCCAATTTAAAAAACCACTCATACATACAAACACACCATGTATAAATTCTATAAGCCTAGGGGGAAGGGAAAGTATCAATTCCCCCATGCCTGACGATAGAGGTGGGTTTTAAGGAGCTTGCGAAAGGCAAGGAGGGTGGGGGCAACTCTGATATCTGGGGGGAGCTGGTTCCAGAGGGTCGGAGCCGCCACAGAGAAGGCTCTTCCCCTGGGTCCCGCCAGACGACATTGCTTAGTCGACGGGACCCGGAGAAGGCCAACTCTGTGGGACCTAACCGGTCACTGGGATTCGTGCGGCAGAAGTTGGAAAGGGCCTTGGAGGTCTTCTAGTCCAGCCTCCTGCTGAAGTAGAAGAACCTCTACCATTTCAGACAAGTGGCTGTCCAGTCTCTTGTTAAAGATCTCCAGTGATGAAATACTTACAACATCCGGTGGCAAGCTGTTCCACTGGTTAATTGTGCTCACTGTGAGGTAGTTTCTCCTTAATTCCAGGTTGCTTCTCTCCTTGACTAATTTACAACCTATTGTTTCTTGACTTGCCTTCTGGTGTTTTGAAAAAATAGATTGACCCTCTTTTCATCTTTGTGGCTGCTCTTCAAATACTGGAATACAGCCATCATGTCCTTCTTTGTATTGGTTACTGAACTTTGATCAGGTGACCATGGAGATGCTGCAATGGTCGCAAATTGTGAAAAACAGTTGTGAACCACTTTTTTCAGTAACTTTGAATTAAATGAACTTTTGTAAGTCCAGGGCTAGTTGTACAGTATTACTGATAATTTCAGAATACCTGTAGCTCATGGTTGAAGTGAACAATCTTTGGTGCTCTCTGAGCTTGGTTGTTTTCTTGCAGACGTTTCATGAACCACCTAGGTAGCATCATCAGTCCTAGAAAGGAGTGAGCTAGATAACTCCAAACGTAAGCAATCCAGCCTCTAAACCAGGAATGTCTAATCTCGGCAACTTTAAGACCTGTAGACTTCCAGAATTCTCCAATCCAGCTGGGGAATTCTGGGCGTTGAAGTCCACAGGCCTTAAAAGTTGCCAAGGCCGGGCATTCCTGGTTTAAAGTGATGCCTAAAATACCTAGTCGAGAACAAATTCCACTACATTGTCCATTTCCTATGTGGTGGGAGGTGGGAAGGGGGATTTCCTCTTTTTCCTGCTGTCTTCATAATGACTTCTCATTCTAATAGAAACCCTCCACAGTTTATTGGAACTTTTTATTTATTTGCTGGGGGTGGATGCGTGCATTTATTTTTTTTGTTGTTCTGGCTGGTCAGGAACCACACCTGCTTCCCTTTTAAGTTCCAGGTTTGTGGATGCGGAAGTGTGTGAGAGAAACAAAATGCTTTGATCAGGGCCCAAATCCTTGGGTCACATCCTTCTTTAGAGTTGGAATAAAAAAGGCATGGTTGTTAAAGCATCTTGATATTTTTGGACAGCCTGGCTTAACTCCACGAGGGCAGACTTCCGTGGAATCTGCACAGGGGTTTCAGAAGGTTATTTTGCACTGAATATTTTGAGATTCAGCTGTGGGGGACAGTGTGGTTCCTCCCCAGCTCCATATAGGTAGTCCTCGATTTACAGCCATCCGTTTTGTGACTGTTTCATATAGCAATAATAATAGCATTTGGATTTATTTACCGTTTCACAGTGCTTTTACAGCCCCTCTCTAAGCGGTTTACAGAATCAGCCTCTTTCCCCAAAAAATCTGGGTCCTCATTTGACCTACTTCAGAAGGATGGAAGGCTGAGTCAACCATGAGCCCTTGGTAGGATTTGAACTGCTGAACTACAGCCAGCAGTTAGCTCAGGTAGCTTGCAGTGCTGCCCTCTAACCACTGCACCATCCTGGCTCAAAGTTACAACTGCACTGGAAAAAGTGACTTATGATGGTTTTTCACATTTACGACTGCATCTTTTTGTCATGTAACCAAAGTTTGGATGTGTACCCAGATCACGTGATCTTGCGACCGTCTTACCAGCAAAGTCAGTGGAGCAGCTGGATTCACTTCACCGTTTTACTAAGAACTGCAGTGATTTGCTTAACTGACAAGAAAGCTTGTAAAATGGGGCCAAATTCACTTAACTGTCTTGCATAGGCAAAACATAATAAACTGGCTTTTTTGGAGGGGTATGGGGAGGTCTTCGTATCCTTACAGGTTTGTATCATTCAGGCAGTTCTTGACTTAATGGCCACAGTGGAACCCAACATTTCAATTGCTAAACATGGCAGCTGTTACGTGGGTTTTGCCCCATTTTGTGACTTTTTGCCACCGGGGTTAAGTGAATTGTGAAGTTGTTCAACAAACCTGGACCTGAATTTGCTTTTTGGGCGTTGGCTGGAATGTTTGAAAATGGCTAGCAGGTTTTCCTGGGAGGCTGCAACCATCAAGTACATGTCAGTTGTTAGGTGTCTGAATTTTGATGAGCCTGGGTGGCGCAGTGGTTAGAATGCAGTACTGCGAGCTGCTGACTGTTGGATGTAGGTCACCAGTTCAAATCTCACCAGGCTGAAGGTTGACTCAGTCTTCCATCCTTCCCTAGGTGCGTCAAATGAGGACCCAGATTGTTGGGGTGATATACAGATTCTGTAAACCGCTTAGAGAGGGCTGTAAAAGCATAGTTAAGTGTATTGCTATTGTTATTGATCCAGTAATCTTGGGGATGCTACAATAGTTGTAAGTGTGAAAACTAGTCCAGTCACTTTTTTCAATGTCGTCGTGACTTTGAATGGTCGCTAAACGAATGGTTGAAACTCAAGGATTATCTGCACCAGTTATTTCCAATGTCCCAGCCCATTAACTGCCCATTTTACACTTGGGATCTTGCCTTAGTTGCTCTCTCCACCTGTCTTTTCCCTCTCTCAGGCCCTGGAATCTGTACTTGACAGGCCGTCCTCGACTTTTGACCGACGCATATATTGCTAAGTGAACAATTTGTTAAGTGAGTTCTGCCCTGTTTTACAGCCTTTCCTGCCACGGTTGTTAAATGAATCACTGCAGTGGCTAAGTTTAGTTGCACGGTTGTTAAGTTGTTAAGCTTCCTCATTGACTGCTCGTCACAAAAGGGGATCATGTGACCCCAAACACGGCAACAGTCATAAATATGAGCCAGTTGCCGAGTGTCCAAATTTTGATCATGTGGCCATGGGGACACTGCAGCGGTCATCAGTCACTTTTTTCAGTGCTGTTGTCAAGGTTCCAGGTAACATCCAAATTTAAATCAGAGTCCAAGTCAAGGTATTCCTCAAATTCCAATTTCTTTCCGGAGCCATCCCGGCACCTACACAAGGAAACCCAAATCTGAGTTTTCCACCCAGTTGAAAGTTCACATCCCTTGTCTCCTCCACCCCCCCCCCCCCAAGCTTGTCACATTGCCCACTCAGATTGCGACTCAGCGTGGCAAGTCCTTCCGCTTCTGCCCAGGTGGTGGACATATCATGGCCTTGAACCCCTCGAAATAATGCTTTGTGGCTACATCTGCCCCCTCATGAAAATCACCCCTCCCAAGTTCCCATAAACATCAGGCCTTCTAGAGATAGTGTGGCAAGCTGTTGATTTATTCACCAACTTCTGCACCGGCTTGACAGCTGTTGTAACTTCAGAGCAGGGGTCTCCAACCTTGCCAACTTTAAGACTTGTGGACTTCAACTGGCAAAGCTGGCTGAGGAATTCTGGGGGTTGAAGTCTTCAAGTTGCCAAGGTTGGAGACCCCTGCTTCAGAGGGTCACTAAACCAAATGTTGTAAGTCGAGGACTTACTTGTGATGATTCAGTTTGATCCGTGTTTTCAATAACCTCGGCGGGGAAATAAATTTAAGATTATAGTCGAAGGCCTTAGTAGTTTTATTCCTAGGGCCAATAGCCAGGAAATAGAAACATGAAAGTAAAAATGATTAGCTCAGATTCTTTCTCTTTGGAACCGAGGTAGTTTCTGTTATAAAAGCCAGTGCATTTTTGAGAAGAGTTTTTAGCCAGCATAGTGGCACAGATTTCATCCGGCCCAAACTGAGAATTGGGTGGCACAAATGGCATGCAGGGGGTTGTCTTCTAGGGGCAAAACTCCCCTCCTCCACTTCGGTCCAGTTATTAGCAGCTGTCTTGTCTATAATAAACCAACATAGTAAGCAAAAATCTGAAGGAGTTGAGACGGCTTGAACACAGACAGAGGAGGCCGAGTGCCAAATCTGCTCCTAGGTAGGTTAAAGCTTGTTGAAACTTTCTTTCCTGCACACGTTTTATCTTTAAATGAATCGGAGATTTTCAAAGTATCCTGCCACTATTTGTAGACAGATCAGAAGAAAAACAATAATTCAGTGTCCATTTACTTGCATTGGCCAATGATCTTTTGGGATAAGGTTCATGAGGATCTGAATTCCATTGTTCATCCAAACCAGTTGGTGGCTGGACCAATTCCGAATGCATTGAAACCAATATATTGCATTCATTTATTAGGCAAGAGGCTGTAGACAAAGTCATTTGTGCAGCAATACGAGCTGTTTCCACTGCCCTGTTGTGAAGTTAATCAAACTTGGCAAATTTTAATTTTTATATATTTTAATTATTTTATTTAATATATTTATTTATTTATTATTTTGATTTCTAGGCCGCCCTTCGCCTGAGACTCGGGGCGGCACACAACATAAATAAATATATCAGAAGCAACGTGAGAAAATATTATTTTACTGAAAGTAGTAGATGCTTGGAACAAACTTCCAGCAGACGTGGTTGGTAAATTCACAGTAACTGAATGTAAACATGCCTGGGATAAACATAGATCCATCCTAAGATAAAATACAGGAAATAGTATAAGGGCAAACTAGATGGACCATGAGGTCTTTTTCTGCTGTCAATCTTCTATGTTTCTGAATAGCAAGCAGCAACTTACAAGGTTTTTAACTTGTTCATTTATTGATGTCAGCGTCCCAATAAACATCCGAGAAATAAATCCAAGCCTTGGCCTTCTTCCAAGTTCCAATTTATTAACAGAGCCATGGGGATACGTAGAGTAGCCAAACTAATACTAATAGTCCGCGGAGAGGGGCGGCATACAAATCCAGTAAGTAAGTAAGTAAGTAAGTAAGTAAGTAAGTAAGTAAGTAAGTAAGTAAGTAAGTATAATAATAATAATAATAATAATAATAATAATAATAATAAAAAATTAGATTTGTGTGCCGCCCCTCTCCGAAGACTCGGAGCGGCTCACAACAATAATAAAACAGTAAGTAAGTAAGTAAGTAAGTAAGTAAGTAAGTAAGTAAGTAAGTAAGTAAGTAAGTAAGTAAGTAAGTAAGTAAGTATAATAATAATAATAATAATAATAATAATAATAATAATAATAATTTATTAGATTTGTGTGCCGCCCCTCTCCGAAGACTTGGGGCGGCTCACAACAATAATAAAACAATAAGTAAGTAAGTAAGTAAGTAAGTAAGTAAGTAAGTAAGTAAGTAAGTAAGTAAGTAAGTACCGTAAGTAAGTTAAGTAAGTTAAGTAAGTTAAGTAAGTAAGTAAGTAAATACTAACTTTTCCTGCAGTACCCCATCCAGGTTAAGGTTCATTCCTCATCCCCACAAGTTCATCACATGGACCACTCCGGTTTTCTCAACGTCCACAATCCTCCCCTATGCTTCCTCTGATGCTGAACAAAAGATGACCTTGAATGTCTTGGAAGGAATTTGTTGTGGCTAGTATTTTTCCCTCTCATGCAACCACCCCTCCCCAATTCCCACAGTACTATTCTACTTGTGGCAGGCCAAAGTCTCTAACTCAAAACGATGGCTTCGGACTGACAATTGAACTATTTCTACCCTCAATTTATCTGTAAATCTCAAGGCAGCTTCCAGAATCCATAAAACGGTAAACCACAGAATAATACAATAAACCAAGCAACTAAATTAACATTTTGGGGGGGAAAGTAAAATTGTTTGTTTTTCTGTGCGGTTGTCTTAAGCCCTATGTTAGGGCTTCATTATAGTTTTCGTCTATTTTCCACCTTTAGATGAAGGGAACCATCCGGTATATTTTAATAGTTGGGGGTCTCTCAACTACAAAAGTGGGAAAGATGCAGGACTCTTGAGGTTGTTCACTCTTCCCTACATTGTGAGCCCATCTTGACTTGAGATCTCTTTCTGTGACAAGAGAATGATGTCACAGATTCAGAGCTAGAGGTGAGCTAAAGTCTTACCACAGTAGACTTGAAAGAAGAATAGAAGGAGAAGATAAATATTGCTAGTTTTCAGTCTTGCCAGTGAAGAAAATGTGGCACGGAGTGGCCAAGGTAAGGCAATTGGATGTTGGAGTCTGTTATTGATCGATAGTAATATTGATTGTTTCTTCATTGCTTATTTGACCCCCATGACAATCATTAAGTGTTGTACCTCCTGATTCTTGACAAATGTCTCTTTTATTTTATGTACACCGAGAGCATCTGCACCAAAGACAAATTCCTTGTGTGTCCAATCACACTTGGCCAATAAAGAATTCTATTCTATTCTTCCTAAGAAGTTACATCTAAGGTTTTGAGGATTTTAAAGGATGGTTTACCCCATACAGTGTTCATCTGTTGTAGTGGCTGTTGGGATCCTGAATGTGATAAACTAGTAAAATTGTAATCCAATTGTAACACCGGAAGACAAATGCTTATATATTGAAATCTTTAAAGTCTGTTTGATCATTGTAATTAGCATTTAAACCTTCCTAAACAAAAATGATGAAATAGTATTATCTTTTTGACAGTGTTGAGATACACCTAGAGAAGGGAGGTTTATGCACATGTTTTGGGAGTGTTTGGGAGTGCAGAAATTCTGGAAAGAGGTGCAATAGGATATTAATAGTATGTTAAATATAAAATGGGTGATTACAAAGGAGATGGCAATATTAGTAATAAGGAGGGATATGGGTGATTTCAGAGAAATTAAAGAAGCAGCTATAGAAAGTGTCCAAGCGGTAATAGTTTTAGGTTGGAAGGATTCAAGAAAATGGACAATACAAAATTGGTACAGGTACATGGTGGAACACATTCAGTTTGAAATTATGGACACAAAGATGAATATGATTAATGAAAATAAAGTGAAAGAACTGATGGGAAGATGGGACAGAGTTAGAGGTTATACGGTTAGTAGAATTTGAGACCAACGTATAAAGAATAAACTGATATCACTCTATAATTTATAAATACAGTGATACCTCGTCTTACAAACGCCTCGTCATACAAACTTTTCGAGATACAAACCCGGGGTTTAAGATTTTTTTGCCTCTTCTTACAAACTATTTTCACCTTACAAACCCACCGCCACCGCTGGGATGCCCCACCTCCAGACTTCCGTTGCCAGCGAAGCACCTGTTTTTGCGCTGCTGGGATTCCCCTGCGGCTCCCCTCCGTGGGAAACCCCACCTCTGGACTTCCGTGTTTTTGTGGTGCTGCAGGGGAATCCCAGCAGCACAAAAATGGGTGAGGTTTCCCAGCGAGGGGAGCCTCAGTGAAATTGCAGCATCGCAAAAACACACGGGGTTTCGAGGACTTCAGTGTTTTTGTGATGCTGCGATTTCACTGATGCTCCCTTCGCTGGGAAACCCCACCTCCAGACTTTAGTTGCCAGCGAAGCACTCGTTTTTGCGATGCTGGGATTCCCCTGCAGCATTGCAAAAACACAGAAATATGGAAGTGGGGTTTCCCATGGAGGGGAGCCTCAGGGGAATCCCAGCAGCACAAAAATGGGTGCTTCAAGCAGCTGGCAAAAGGGGTGAATTTTGGGCTTGCACGTATTAATGGCTTTTCCATTGATTCCTATGGGAAACATTGTTTCGTCTTACAAACTTTTCACCTTAAGAACCTCTTCCCGGAACCAATTAAGTTTGTAAGACAAGGTATCACTGTATTGTAATGTTCTTGGTTTAAAATGATATTAAAAAGGCACACCCTCATTTTAGTGGAGGGGTCTGAATGAATATTGTTGGGTGGTGGGAGCAAGTATCACTGTGCATTGTGTTTTATGTAGTGTGTATCTGTTATTATTAAAAATTAATAAAATTTATTTTTTTAAAAAGGCAGTGTTGATATACAAAATCAGTGAGAAAGCTCATTTTACAATGGGGGTGTGTGAGATGTGTGTCTTTAACTTAAAATCCTTTCCCGTGAATTATAATTAGCCATTGTTGTAAGTGTACAGATGATTTACATGCTTCCAGTTCTGCTTAATGATGAACGAGGCAATGTGTGTTTAAACCGTAATATTAACTTTATTTTGTTAATTGGTGTACAAGCATACCTTGAGTTACAGCAAGGATTGTAAATTAAAGTGGCTGCTATTGTGGCAGGAAACTGCCCGAGGCTGCTAATAATCAATGCCAGGAATTTCTCAGCTGCTGGAAATGAAAATTTATCGTTTTAAATTTGGAAAAACGTCAAGAACCTTTCGGTTTTATGCTTAGCAGATTCTGGTAATGTAGGTAGTCCTCACTTATGACCCTCACTTGAGCCCCAGATTTCGGTGGCTAAACGAGACATATGTTAAGTGAGTTGTACCCCGTTTTATGATTTTTCTTCCCATAGTTGATAGGTGAATCACTGCAGTTTTTCAAGTTACTAACACAGTTGTTAAGTGAATTTGGCTTTCCCATGGACTTGTCAGAAGTCGCAAAAGTGGATCACATGACCCCATGATGCCGCAAGGCAGATCAGATTACTTGCAGGACCGCCTCCTGCCACATGTGTTCCCGCAGCCAGTGAGGTCCCACAGAGCCGGCCTTCTCCAGGTCCCGTCAACTAGACAATGTTGCTTGGCGGGGCCTAGGGGGAGAGCTTTCTCTGTGGGAAAGAGAAATCAGATGATTAGAGGCGGCTCACAACAATAGTAAAAACAATACATAGTAACAAATGGGGAAAAGGAATCCTCAATCTGAGTACTGTATTGCATTGGCAGTTCTGTGTTAGCAAAAACTTCAGAAGAGAAGGATTTAGGGGTAGTGATTTCTGACAGTCTCAAAATGGGTGAGCAGTGCAGTCAGGCGGTAGGGAAAGCAAGTAGGATGCTTGGCTGCATAGCTAGAGGTATAACAAGCAGGAAGAGGGAGATTATGATCCCGCTATATAGAGCGCTGGTGAGACCACATTTGGAATAATACTGTGTTCAGTTCTGGAGACCTCACCTACAAAAAGATATTGACAAAATTGAACGGGTCCAAAGACGGGCTACAAGAATGGTGGAAGGTCTTAAGCATAAAACGTATCAGGAAAAACTTCATGAACTCAATCTGTATAGTCTGGAGGACAGAAGGAAAAGGGGGGATATGATCGAAACATTTAAATATATTAAAGGGTTAAATAAGGTCCAGGAGGGAAGTGTTTTTAATAGGAAAGTGAACACAAGAACAAGGGGACACAATCTGAAGTTAGTTGGGGGAAAGATCAAAAGCAACATGAGAAAATATTATTTTACTGAAAGAGTAGTAGATCCTTGGAACAAACTTCCAGCAGACGTGGAAGATAAATCCACAGTAACTGAATTTAAACATGCCTGGGATAAACATAGATCCATCCTAAGATAAAATACAGAAAATAGTATAAGGGCAGACTAGATGGACCATGAGGTCTTTTTCTGCCGTCAGACTTCTATGTTTCTATGTTTCTAAATCCAATGCCCACCAATCCAATTACAATTTTAAGTTAAAAAATTCATAAAACAATCCCAATATATATAAAAAACAGGCACACAGTCAATCAATCAAACGGCAAAACAACATGGGCAAGGGGGAGATGTTTTAGTTCCCCCATGCCTGATGGCAGAGGTGGGTTTTAAGGAGTTTACGAAAGGCAGGGAGGGTGGGGGCAATCCTAATCTCAGGGTGGAGCTGGTTCCAGAGGGTCGGAGCCACCACAGAGAAGGCTCTTCCCCTGGGTCCCGCCAGACGACGTTGTTTAGTTGACGGGACCCGAAGTAGGCCGACTCTGTGGGACCTAACCGGTTGCTGGGATTCGTGCGGCAGAAGGCTGGCCCAAGACTTAAGACATTTTCAGCTATCCGACTATCAGCCCACCTGTTTATGTTGGATAATCGAGACTACTGTATCAGCAATTATTTCAGGATAATCTCATAGGTCAGATAAATGAGCCCAGGATGAGAACTTCAGGCACTACAACCTCGACTTCACCTTTTCATTATCTTGAGAAATGATCTCTCAGGTTTGTTTTGCTTTATTTTCATGGCGTGTAGCTCGTCTATCTTAACTGAATCATTTCATGCTTGGGAATCACAAGGGTTGTATAATATGCTTCATTTGATCTGCGGGGATTGCTGTGTGATACAGCGATACCTCGTCTTACGAATTTAATTGGTTCCAGGATGAGGTTCGTAAGGTGAAAAGTTTGTAAGATGAAACAGTGTTTCCCATAGGAATCAATGGAAAAGCGAATAGTGCGTGCAAGCCCAAAACTCACCCCTTTTGCCTTATGCTGCTAGGAATCCCCGCCTCCGGACTTATGTTGCCAGCCGAAGCGCCCGTTCTTGTGCTACTGGGATTCCCATGAGGCTCCCCTTGCTGGGAAACCCCACCTCCGGACTTCCGTGTTTTTGCGTTGCTGCGATTTCCCTGAGGCTCCCCTCACTGGGATTCAAAGCAGCGCCGGCAAAAATGAAGGGAATCCCAGTGAGGGGAGCCTCAGGAAAATCGCAGCATCGTAGGAGGTGTGGTTTCCCAGCAAGGGGAGCCTCATGGGATCCCAGCAGCGCAAAAACGGGCACTTTGCTGGCAATGGAAGCTCCAGAGGTGGGGTTTCCCAGCGAGGGGAGCCTCATGGGAATCCCAGCAGCGCAAAAACGGGCACTTTGCTGGCAACGGAAGTCCAGAGGTGGGGCATCCCAGTGGTGGCGGCTTGGGTTCGTAAGTGAAAATAGTTTGGAAGAGGAGGCAAAAAAATCTTAAACACCGGGTTCGTATTGTGAAAAGTTCGTTAGATGAGGCGTTCGTAAGACAAGATACCACTGTATTTCTTTTCTTTCCTGAACTCAGATATTTGACTTGGTGGTTTTCCAGCATCTCTGAACCCACATAATCGAATTAGAGTTATACAAAGAAATAAGTCCAGAAATTAAAATCTTGTCTGACAAAATAAGGTTGGTGTTAGAAGGGAAGCAGGGAGACAGTGTTTCAGGTGTGTATTTCACGTGGTTGAAGGATGCTCCTTTCCTTGATGAAAGATCATCTTGGTCAAGGGGGTTAGACTAGAAGACCTCCAAGGTCCCTTCCAACTCTGTTGCTCTGTATTCTATTCTGTACCTTGAACTTCTCTTTAGGTGCTCAGAAGCTCCAGGTTAGAAACCACAGTTGTGAGTATGTCACTAAGCATAACTATGGTTGTTAAGTAAAACGCATAACCTCACCAATTTACGACAACAGTCCTCACTGCAGTTGTTAAGCGAATCACCATTGATCACAACTTTGCGTGATTGTGAGGTGCAACTTCCTGCTGTCTTCCCTATTGGATTTGCTCCTTTGGAAGCCAGCAATGAGGTTTCTGCTAGAAATACTTTGAAACCTCCTCCCAGTAAGGAGCAACAGAAACAGCCCTGGAGTGGGGTGTGTGGAGGTGTCTAACAATGCTTTGAGCTCTATGCACCTAGCGCGTTTTAGCATTATCCTGAATAACGGAAAGCGAGTTTCCTATAATAATCTCTGCTGTTCTTACCGTTCTCTGTAGGGACTTTCTGTTTGGGTTGCTGACGCCTCCAAAACAAATAGGGAAGCGGTTTGTAAGAAGACCTTTACTTCAGTGCAGTATATCCAAGGGAGATTTTGTATCTAATTGATTCTGAAAATCAACGACCTAGGCTCTGTGTCTTTTCCATTCCTGGAAAATTGGAAATGCTGGGAAGCTTAAAACAAATGACTCAGAAAGATGACTAGCTTTTTTTTTTGAATGGGGTTGTGTTGGCATGCCTGGTTGGTAAAATGTGCTTTTAATCCTATTTAAAAAACCCCAAATTTTACACATGTCTTAGAATCTCCACCAGTTCAGGGTTCTTGTTTATATTTCAGTAGAAAAAACATTCTGTCTTCTGTATTTCTCTGAATATTTTTTAAAGACACACACAATTAGCTAGTCTGCCATCAAATTTATTTATTTATTATTTATTTTTTGATTTGATTTGATTTGTATGCCGCCCCTCTCTGGAGACTCGGGGCGGCTGACAGCAATAATAAGACAGCGTACAATAATAATCCAATAATAAAAACGATTAAAACCCATTAATATAAAAACCAAACAGACAGACATACCATGCATAAAATTGTAAAGGCCTAGGGGGGAAGAGGATCTCAATTCCCCCATGCCTGGCAGCAGAGGTGGGTTTTAAGCAGCTTACGAAAGGCAAGGAGGGTGGGGGCAATTCTAATCTCTGGGGGGAGTTGGTTCCAGAGGGTCGGAGCCGCCACAGAAAAGGCTCTTCCCCTGGGTCCCGCCAAGCGGCATTATTTAGTTGATGGGACCCGGAGAAGGCCCACTCTGTGGGACCTAATCGGTCGCTGGGATTCGTGCGGCAGAAGGCGGTCCCGGAGATAATCTGGCCCGGTGCCATGAAGGGCTTTATAGGTCATAACCAACACTTTGAATTGTGACCGGAAACTGATCAGCAATCAATGCAGACTGCGGAGTGTTGGTGTGACATGGGCATACCTGGGGAAGCCCATGATTGCTCTCGCAGCTGCAATTACTGTGGATAAAGGCCTGTGAAGAATCCTTCTTTCATGCAGCTCTCTAAAGTTTCTGAGCACAGAGCCTTCCTTGCCTTTCTTTAAGGGAAATAAATAAATAAATCTGGAGTTATGCCGGCTGCCTGTCTTCAAAGAAGTTGCCTTATTGTGATACCGGAGAACAAGTGTGTGAAGATTGCAGGGTGTGACTCTTACGGCCTGCAAAGCTCAGGACCAAGAAAAGAAAGTTTTCATTTCTATTCTTGTCAGACTTCAAAAACTAAGGAAGACCTATTGTGATTGTTCCAAGCACATTTCTTCATTGTTCCTGCCTATTGACAGAATCTTGCCAGACTAAAGCATGCTAACACCTCCAGAAGGCATATTGATTGATTGATTGATTGATTTGATTTGATTTGATTTGTATGCCGCCCCTCTCCAAAGACTCGGGGCGGCTAACAACAATATAAAAAGACAACAGTTTGTTGCATCCGACTTACAAGTTTGCTTAGTGACCTTTTGAAGTTACAACAGCACTGAAAATAGCGAGTTAGGACTGTTTTTCACACTTGATACCATTGTAGCATCTCCGTGATCAAAATTCAGATGCTTGGCAGCTGGTTTCTATTTACCGTGTCCCAGGGTCATGTGATTAGGCAGGGGTTGCAACTTACCTCCGCTACCGGTGCAGAGGTGCGTGCAGCTCCGAGTGATTGGCGGGCTCGGAGGTTGAGTTTGGAGCACACGTTGGAGCACAATTTGGCTTCTGCGCATGCCCAGGAAGCAAATCTTGTGAGAAGACGTACAGGTGTGCAAGATTCATTCATTCATTCATTCATTCATTCATTTTCTATGCCGCCCTTCTGAGGCTCATTTTGGCGATTATTTTGCTTCTGCAGATGCACAGAAAAACCACTGAAAATCGCCATAATCTCGCATGCCCGTGCGTCCTGTCGCGAGATTTTGCTGCACATGCGCATAAGCCAAATCTCACTCCGACGCATGCACCCACCCGCCAGTCACCCAGAGCTATGCGCACAGCTCCATTTTCACTACCGGGACCCCATATTCCCCCCCCCCCCCAAGGTAGTAACCCAATACTGCACGTAATCCCCACGTCTGGGTTTCAAGTAATGTTTGCTTGCTTGCTTGCTATGCCGCCCAAGGATTCAGGGCAGCTTACAAGAATAATAAAAATACAATATAAATAGATATAAAACAAGTCAAACATTTTTTAAAACTAAAACATTATAAAACTAAAACCCCATAAAAAGTTATTTAAAAAGGCAGTCACATACACATGCACACCATTCATAAAATTGGCCAACATCCCCCAACGAACGAAGACTCCAAGGCTTGAGTTTCCTGAAAGTTCCACATTATTAGAGGTGTCATATTGGCACATCTGGGAAAACCCGAATCTGAAAGCTTCCAGGTTTTGCCCACCCAAAAGAAAGTCCAAGCCCCCTGCCCCAGCACCCACATGCCCATTACACAGTCCAGTCAGTTCACCAGTCCCACCTGGAGATGCCTCCCAGCCACACCCCTCCAGGTGCAGGGCAGAGTGACCTTGACTCCTGGAGAAAGGAATGTTATTTTGACTCTTATGTCTTCCTAGCTTCATTCAATCCCACCTCTCGGTTTCCCACAGCCCTAAATGTGGCAGGTACCAATTATTATTATTTCATTTATAAAAAACAGTAATACTGTACACCGCAAACAAATTGATATGCTGGATTTGACAAGTCGGACACTTCCTAAGCGTCTAGGACTGTGTGATGTTTATTATTATTATTATTATTATTATTATTATTATTATTATTATTATTATTATTATCATCATTATCATCATTATCATCATTATCATCATTATCATTATTACCACTGTGTCATTTCTTTGTATACTACCAATACATACAGTGGTACCTCTACTTACGAACTTAATTCGTTCCGTGACCAGGTTCTTAAGTAGAAAAGTTTGTAAGAAGAAGCAATTTTTCCCATAGGAATCAATGTAAAAGCAAATAATGCCTGTGCTTGGGAAAACCACAGGGAGGGTGGAGGTCCTGTTTCCTCCCAGGAGATTCCTAGAGAGGCCCCATGGAGGCTTCTCCCCGCCTTTTCCATCCCTGTTTCCTCCCAGGAGATTCCTAGAGAGCCCCACGGAGGCTTCTCCCTTCCTTTTCCGGCCTTGTTTCCTTCCAGGAGATTCCTAGAGAGCCCCATGGAGGCTTCTCCCTTCCTTTTCCGGCCCTGTTTCCTTCCAGGAGATTCCTAGAGAGCCCCACGGAGGCTTCTCCCTTCCTTTTCCGGACCTGTTTCCTCCCAGGAGATTCCTAGAGAGCCCCATGGAGGCTTCTCCCCGCCTTTTCCATCCCTGTTTCCTCCCAGGAGATTCCTAGAGAGCCTCACGGAGGCTTCTCCCCGCCTTTTCCAGCCCTGTTTCCTCCCAGGAGATTCCTAAAGAGGCCCCACAGAGACTTCTTCCTGCCTTTTCTGGTTACAGTTTCGGAGGCTTGGGTTTGTAAGTGGAAAATGGTTCTTGAGAAGAGGCAAAAGAATCTTGAACATCCGGTTCTTATTTAGAAATGTTCGTAAGTAGAGGTGTTCTTAGGTAGAGGTACCACTGTACAGTAGAACCCCGACTTACGAGACTAATTGGTTCCGGAAGGAGGCTCGTAAGTCGGAACACTCGTATGACGAAACATTGTTTCCCATAGGAAACAATGTAAAGTCAATTAATCCGTGCAACAACAAAAAAACCTGCTGCCGCCGAACGCGGAAGTTAGCGTTCAGAGACAGCTGCGAAGCGGCGCGGGTGTTTTAAAATGTGGCAGCCGGCCTGGGGGGCTCGGGGGGAAGCCCCCGAGCCCCCCAGGCCAGCTGCCACGTTTTAAAACACCCGTGCCGCTTCGCAGCTCTCTGCTGAATCCGGAACGCTAACTTCCGCGTTCAGATTCAGCAGAGAGCTGCGAAGCGGCGCGGGTGTTTTAAAACGTGGCAGCCGGCCTGGGGGGCTCGGGGGCTTCCCCCCGAGCCCCCCAGGCCGGCTGTGACGTTTAAAACACGTGCGCTGCTTCGCAGCTCTCTGCTGAATCCGAACGCGGAAGTTAGCGTTCCGGCTTCAGGAGACAGATGCGAAGCGGCGCGCGTGTTTTAAAAGGTTGCAGCCGGCCTGGGGGGCTTGCCAGCACCCCCCCGAGCCCCCCAGGCCGGCTGCAACCTTTTAAAACACGCGGGATACGAGCGCCAAGGAGCTGTCTCCTGAAGCCGAAAGCGGAAGTTAGTGTTCGGCTTCAGGAGACAGCTCCTTGGCGCTCGTATCCCGAATGTGAGCTCAGGAGGCGAACAAAAATGTCGCTCCCCTCCCAGCTCTTATCTCGAGTAGCTCGTAAGTAGAGCTGCTCGTATGTCGAGGTTCCACTGTACTTGACAAATAAAATAAATACATAAAATACATAAAAATGGATTCCAAGCTTTTTGCCACCTTCTGACAAGCTAACTTGCAGAAAGCTAAATCATTTTTTTCAGGCTCATTCCAGTAATTGACTAAGAGTTGCAGATGGAGTTTCTGGAAAGAATGGCTTACTCATTGCCATCGAGCGTTGCCTCTAATGCTCAGCAGGGGAATCTTTGATGTGTTCCCGACAGCACATTTCAATTTTCTGAATGGTAATATAGATAGAAAGAACCCAAAACCTGAGGTTAGTCCAGGTGGAATTGAGTGAGCCCATTTGCTAATTAAACTGATAATGAATTTTACAGATGCATCCAGTTTTTCCCTCTACAGGTAGTCCTCAATTTAGGAGACTTCATTTAGTGACCATTAAAAGTTACAACAGCACTGAAACAAGTGATTTCCGACCGTTTTTCAACTTTAACATGTTCATGTGATTAAAATTCAGCTCCTTGGCAATGGTCTCATATTTATAATGGTTTTTAGGGGTCCTGTGACTTTCCTTTTGTGACTTTCTGACAAGCAAAATCAATGGAGACCCAATTCAATTAACATCCGCGTTTGACTAACTTACCAATGGCGGTGATTTGCTTACCAACGGTGACAGGAAAAGTGGTAAAATAGAGCAAAACACTTAATGGTTCAGTGGTCCTTGCCAGTTGTTAAGTGAATCCACTTTCCCTATTGTCTTTGTGTGCTCCTATTTTCAGACATGACGTATCTTTGCTGTCATATCTTAAGGTGTCATTGAATGGGTAGCCATTAAGTGAGGAGTATCTGTATCTGTATTTCACACAGAGGGGGTGTCTCCTTAGCAATGCATCTCTGGATGTTTGGATGGGATGAGCTTGGGAAGGCAGCCTCTGATATGTGATACGTTGTATACGTGTGTGTGTGTGTGTGTGTGTGTGTGTTAAGTGTGTTGTTGTGGTTAGCTCTGGCCCAGCTCTGGCCCCAAGGACTGTGGATGTGGGGGAGACATCCACATGCTGCAGGCCTGTTTTGCCCCCCCCCAGTGGAACTGCTGATGAAGGCTCCTCTGACCAAAAAGACATAAGTGACATGGAGGAGGAGAGTGGGGCAGACAGCTCAGAAGGAGATCAATTATCTAGCTCCTCCTTAGATTCATAACAAGAGTTAATGATACAGCCACACATGCGGAGAGCGATGCATAGGCAGCAACAACTGAGAGATTATTATCAAAGAAAATGAGGCCACCTGTGGTTGGGTGGGGCTGTGGTCATTAGTGAGGCTGCTATAAATAGCAGCCTGTGGGTTTGGCCATTGTGGAGGATTATCTGATCGTTGTGTTTCGTGCCTGCCTTGCTGACTTTGACCTTTTGTGTGCTGATTTTTCCTCGCTTTGAAACTAAACCAGAGCAAAGTGTGTTTCACTTTGTGAAAGAAGAAGGACTGTGAATTGTCTCACAGCTGCAAGCTAAGTATCACAGAACTGATAAGGGACTTGTACAAATTACCAGTTTGTTTGGAGATGAGTGCTCTTGGCTATACCAAAAGAGGGCTTAGGTTAAGTGACTTTTCATTATAAAGAACATTGTTTTGAATTTTCAAACGTGTGTGTGTCTGAAATTTGTACCTGTGAATTTTTGGGAGGATTCTACCAGAGAGCCTGACTGTGTAGACTTATAGACTTATAGCTCTTTCATATTCCATATTTATGAAATGCATCCCAGTGGCCGATTAAGTCCTACAGAGTCTGCCCTCTCCAGGACCCCTCAGCTAAGCAATGCTGGCTGGCAGGGTCTCGGGCAGTGATGGCGAACCGACGGCACGGGTGCCACAGGTGACATACGGATCCATATCTGTTGGCACGTGAGCCAATGCCCTAGCTCGGCTCCAACGTGCATGTGTGTGTTGGCCAGCTGATTTTTGACTTGCATATGGGCTCTGGGAGGGCGTTTTCGGCTTCCAGAGAGCCTCCGGGGGATCGGGAGGGCATTTTTACCCTCTCCTGGCTCCAGGGAAGCCTTTGGAGCCTGGGGAGCGTGAAACACGAGCCTACTGGGCCCACCAAAAGTTGGGAAATAGGCTGTTTCCGGCCTTCAGAGGGCCTCCGGAGGGGCGGGAAAAGCTGTTTCTGCCCTCCCCAGGCATTGAATTATGAGTGTGGCCACTTGTGCATACACTAAAGTGCATGTGCACGCTCTTTGGGCACCCAAAGAAAAAAAGGTTCACCCTCACTGGCCTCGGGAAAGAGCCTTCTATGTGGCTGCCCCAGCCCTTTGGAACCAACTCCCTCCAGAGATTCGTACCACCCCCACCTCTCCTGGCCTTTTGCAAGGCGTTAAAAACCTACCTGTGCCGGCAGGCTTGGGACCCTTGAAGTTAACATCTTGCTCCAGTCGCAGATGTGATTGCGTGGTTGTTGTTGAGCGAAGGAATATTTTTATATTGCTGCAGAGAAGGGCAGCCTAGGAATCCAACCAAATAAATAAACAAATTTTATTATAGGGGGTTTTATATTATAAGGTTTTTAACTATTACTTTTGTTGTTAGGTTGGGTTTCACTTTATATGTATTGTATTTTTCTATGTTATTGTAAGCCGCCCTGAGTCTCTGGAGAAGGGCGGCCTAGAAATCCGACCAAATAAATAAATAAATTTAGCAATATTCAGAAACGACAGATCTGTCATCTCTTTCATTTCTGCTGAGTAAGCACGGTGGATTCTTTTGAGGGCTCTTTCCCCCTTTAAGGTGTAAATTAAGCACACACAGGTGACGGTTTTAAAAAAATTCAGCCATCTAAACAAATCACCGCTGAATTTAACCGAATGTAAACATGCCTGAGATAAACACATATCCATCCTAAGATAAAATACAAAAAATAGTATAAGGGCAGACTAGATGGATCATGAGGTCTTTTTTTGCCGTCAGTCTTCTATGTTTCTATGTATCTTTTTATGCTGTTATTTTCAGTCTTTTAATCTTTTATGTTATTATTTTAATTGTGCAGGAAGACAAACACTATTTGTGGAGAATTTGGTGGCTTCTTCATACCAGCTTTTCCTGCTTCTTTTAGGAAACCGCATCCTATACAGCAGTGTTTCCCACATTTGCTGGCTGGGGAATTCTGGGAGTTGAAGTCCAGATATCTTCAAGTTGCCAAGGTTGGGAAACACTGCTGTACATAATTCTCCCTCCCACATTCCACACTTTCCAGATACTGTATTTTTTGAAGTATAAGCTACTCACCAGAGTATAAGACTTGCACCTTAGTTTTGGGGGAGGAAAACAAGGAAAAAACCAATCTGCCTCTGCCTCCCTGCAACCAGCAAATAGTACAGATGATAGACACTTTGCTGTGTATTTCTGTGCATGTGTGTCTGACCCCTAGAAATAGCAAATAATTGGAGAAATGTACATTATGGCAGTATATTAATGCCAGAAAGCTTTCTTAAATGTAGTCACACTAACCTCCTAATTATTTAAATAGATCTACTCCAGACATGACTAAGTCAGGGTTTAACTCAGCTGCCTTATCTTAATGCTGAAACAGGACACTGTTACATTTCAGATTATACTTGTACAGATCCTGATAAAATTGATGTGGCTTTCTGGAAGCATAGTTATTCTCTGCTATTTAAAAGAAGATACAATAGCCCTGGGCCTCTTCAGAACAAGCATTTATTTTAAAAAGCTTCTTCATTTTGTTAAGTTGTGTAGAACAATAATAAAGCAGTTTTTTAAAAATAAGTCTAATAATTTGAACATTCTATAGGCATTTGTAGCTATTATTATTTATTAGATTTGTATGTATGCCACCCCTCTCCGTAGACTCGGGGCGGCTCACAACTTACGTCCTTGCAGCAAACAACAAACAGCCAGTTTCAGCACAGTCTGATTAGCAGAAGAAAATAAAACAAAGCCTCTCCCTGCCAGCAATTTTCCTCTGTGCAGCTTTAGTTTCACTTTCATTTCAGCATGGGGGCTTGCCTGCAGCTTCAGTCAGTCAGCTGAGGGTCGGGGGGGGGGCAGAGTGGTTTGTGCTATTCAGGCTCTACTGCTATTTGCTGCAAGGAGGTAAGTTGCTGGGAGGCAGAGGCCAAAATTGGGGGGGGGGGGTACATTCGGTGTATAAGACGGACCCACTGGGGATAAAAAGGTGTGTCTTAGCAAAATACAGTATTTTTACTTATTTCTTCCCCTCCCTCTCCCCTCCCTTATCTCCTTTCTATTCCTTCCTCTTCCTTCCCCTCCCTCCCTCCCTGTCTCATTTCTCCCTCTCTGTCTTCCTTACCTCCGTTCTATTCCTTCTCCTTGCACCATCCCTGCCTCCCACTCCTTCCTTCCTTCCTTCCTTCCTTCCTTCCTTCCTTCCTTCCTTCCTTCCTTCCTTCCTTCCTTCCTTCCTTCCTTCCATCTTCCCTCCCTCCCTTCCTTCCTCTCTCTTTCCCTCCCTCCCTGACTCTCTCTGCCCTCCTCATCCTCATTCTTCCTCTCCCTGTTACTTAGGTTCTGGCCTAGTGCCACATGCAAACACAGCTCGGTTCCTTTTCTGTTGCCAAATCTTTCTGGGGGGAGGGCAAGGGGGAAAGAGGGGGTTATTTTGTTGGAGGGGCACATGCGTGTGTTTGCATGAGTACCTGTTGCTCGCAGGAGTGTTGCCACAAGCACTCATGTGAGTGGCATTGTGAAAACCCACAACGCTTGTGGAAATGGGCTTGTTTGCGTGCATGCCCTTATACCAGCCAGCCAATCACGCGGCCCGGTTCCAAATAGACCACTGATCAATAATGGGCCTTGGTCCAAAAGCTTGGGGACCCCCGTCCTAGACTGTCGTCTGCATTTTGGTCTTTTAAGTCATGCCTCTCAGTGTCTTGTTTCTTTCTCCTTTCAGATTTTCTATTTTGTACATACATTGTTTTGTATATACTGTATATGATGACTTCGGTGGGCAGTGAACGTCCTCGGGGCACTCGAGAAAAACCACAGATTCCAGCCGCGCAGCCAACACAACCACAGAAACCAGTCGTCCAGGTAGGAATTCGGCAGCTTTGTCTCCACATCCTTAACTTACCTCTTGATGTTGATGGCCAAGCAAGAAGAATATCACTCTTGGGAAGAAGCGGCTCATTACATTTGCCAGGAGGTGTTTTGTAGATTTGACGTTTGGGTGCCCCAAAATCAGCACCCCAGTTTGAAGACTATGTCTAAGTTGAAAACCCCTCTTGTTCTTGCTCTCAGTCCTCGAGTAACAACAATCAGGGTGTCCAGCAAACCTGGAAAACAGGGAAATCAGGGAATTATCAGGAAAATCGGTGGTTCAGGAAATATCAGGGAATTATCTGGGAATTTGTGAAAAATATTTATTATTATTATTATTATTATTATTATTATTATTATTATCATCATCATCATCATCATTATTATTATTATTTATTAGATTTGTATGCCGCTCTTCCCCGAAGACTCAGGGCGGCTCACAACATAACAGTAATACAATATACAGTGTTCCCTCGATTTCCGCGGGGGATGCGTTCCGAGACCGCCCGTGAAAGTTGAATTTCCGCAAAGTAGAGATACGGAAGTAAATACATCATTTTTGGCTATGGAGAGTATCACAAGCCTTCCCTTAACACTTTAAACCCCTCAATTACCATTTCCCATTCCCTTAACAACCATTTACTCACCATTATTACTGGTACTCACCATTGAATAAGACACTTAGTAATCCTGATATTTATAAGCATAATTATATATTAACAATAATTATTTTTTTTGTTATTTATTTGCAAAAATTATTAGTTTGGCGATGACGTATGATGTCATCGGGCGGGAAAAACCGTGGTATAGAAAACCCCCCGCAAAGTATTTTTTTATTAATATTTTTTGAAAAACCGTGGTATAGGTTATTCGCAAAGTTTGAACCCGCGAAAATCGAGGGAACACTGTAAATACAAATCTAATGTTAAAAGCTTTAAAAAACTAATTTAAAATACATTGTTATAAAACTTATCTGTTACACAATCATATGCACTCAGTGCAAGTGAACATAAACATAATAAAGGTCAGCGAAAAAAGGAGGGAGGAGATTAACCCCCCCCTCCACACGCCTGGCGGCAAAGGTGAGTTGTCAACATTTTACGGAAGAATAAATCAGAGAAAAAAACCCAAATTGTATTAAAATGTTTAAAAGTCAGGGAGAAATTCTGTAAAAAAACCCCACAACAGATCGTGCTGCCTGGCAGAGTCGAGCAAAAATGAGCACAACTGGCAACAATTTGCTTCCTCCCGTCATTTACAACCGCGCCTTAACTAGATCTCAAGTTATAGGGAAGTGTCAGGGAATTTCAAAATATTTCCCCCCTGGACACCCTGAACAGTTCACTTAGTGACCCTGACTTCTGGCCATCTGGTCACACTTAATGGCCATTGCAGAATTCCCCATGGTCACGGGATCAAAATTCAGGCGCTTGGCAAATTGACTCATTTTTATGACGGTCGCGACACCCCTGGGGTCACGTGATGCCCTTTGGCGACTTTCAGACAAGCAATGGGGAAGCCAGATTCACTTAACAACCGTGTTGTTAAAGGTGGTTAAAATGGGACAAAAGTCACCTTAGCAACAGAAATTTTGGTGTCTGTTGTGGTCCTAAGTCAACGACTGTCTGTATTCTCTCAACTCCAAGTGGAAACGCTATGAGGAAACCTCTTGGGAACCATCCTCCTATCTATCCTCCTGCTATTTCAGGGTTTCTGGCCACCGGCTGACCATACGAGCTGCTTAGCACAGCAAAAAACGGGGCATCCAATTAGAGCGGTAACCGAAACCCCACGTCAGATGCAGCCTGTGGATTGTCCTTCTTCAAATTATAAGCTTAAAAATGGCTTTTTTCTTTTTGTCTTTCCTTAATGCTTCTTCAGTTTATGCTTTTTTCTTTCCTTCTCCAGAGTTTTGGGCTTAACAAACAGGAGAAAGAAAATTCAGTTTTGTTCATCACCATTTTACTTGCAAGCCTTCTCACCTATGCTGGAGAAGTTGTCTTTCTTTCTTTCTTTCTTTCTTTCTTTCTTTCTTTCTTTCTTTCTTTCTTTCTTTCTTTCTTTCTTTCTTTCCTTACTTCCTTACTCACTCACTCACTCACTCACTCCTTCCTTCCTTCCTTCCTTCCTTCCCTCCCTCCTTTCTTTCTTTCTTTCTTTCTTTCTTTCTTTCTTTCTTTCTTTCTTTCTTTCTTTCTTTTTGTGACTTGTATGCCACCCAACTCCTTGCGGACTCTGGATGGCTAACAGCAATATAAAACAGTAGAAATAGCAATATAAGTTATGGCCTATGAAGCCCTACATGGCATGGGACCAGATTACTTACGAGATCGTCTCACCTGTGGTCAGGTCCCACAGAGGTGGCCTTCTCCAGGTCCCCCCAACTAGACAATGTCACTTGGTTGGGCCTAGGGGAAGAGCCTTCTCTGTGGGGGGGCGGCCCTCTGGAATCAGCTCCCCCTGGAGATTCGCACTGCCCCCACCCTCCTTGCCTTTCGTAAGAGTCTGAAGACTCATCTATGCCGCCAGGCTTGGGGCCATTAGACTCTAGCCACTGGCCTATGAATGTATGGATATGAGTGTATTTTAATTGGCTTTCAGGTTTTTAGATTTTAACTTTATTAATTGGATTTGATGTACATTGTTTTGTTTTATATGTTGTAAGCTGCCCTAAGTCTTCGGAGAGGGGCGGCATATAAATCTGATTTATAGATTTATAGATAGATAGATAGATAGATAGATAGATAGATAGATAGATAGATAGATAGATAGATAGAAAGAAAAACAGTAAAAAACAATTATAAAACCCTCAATTTAAAACACACATCCATTCAACAATGTAAAAACAAATGAAACAATACAGCAATTATAAAACACTCATCCATACAGCCGGGATAAGATGGAACCATATTTTTACCACGTTCCGGACTGTGAAGCTTGAAAGCTAACGGGAGAAGTCATCTAAGGGTCAGCCGTGCTAATCCGAGGTTCTACACCTCCAATAACTTAACTATTTTGCTTTCCAACATAATTGGTTCTCCTTAAAGGAGGGAAGATTTAGTGTTAAGCCCTGGCCAGGTCACTCTTGTCGTTCAGCCAAGAGTTATTTAACGAACCATCCTTAATAATGGGATGTGCTTAAAGCCATTAGAAGGACTTACAGATTTAGATCCCAACCCTCTTATAAGCACAAAAGCTCTTAAGGCCTTTTAACTATGCTTTGGAGTGCTGATTAGGGCTCCTAATCTCCTTGAAATATATTTCATTTGATAAAATATTCTCAGTCCATTTTCCTGCGCTCTGTTAAATCACGTTTATATCTTAAGAAATGTTTTCTGTTGGACTGTTGTTAGGAATTGTTTGTTTTTTAAACACTTGCTTACAATCTGGAATTGGGTTGTTGGACAGGGAAAACAGAACTACAGAAAACGTCTTATTTTCCCCCCTCTCTGAATTAAAAATACAACAGGGAAGTAAGTAGTGGAGGGAATACAGACAGTCATTGTTTGAACCACAGTTCATTTAGTGACTGTTCAAAGTTATAATGGCACTGAAAAAAAATTGATGTCAGGGGTGGGCTGTTGCCCAGATGGGGGGGAACGCAGTGGGGTAGCGAAAATGGGAGCTCCACCCCAGAGCCCCCAATTTGCACTGAAAGATACTGAAAGAAAATGCAGGGCGTCCTGCATAAGCCACGCCCACAGTGTGGTAGTAAAAATTTTGGTAGCCCTTCACTGATTGACATGTACATTTTTCATACGTCATGACCATTGCAGTATCCCCACGGTCCAGTGATCAGAGTTCAGATGCTTGGCAACTGATTCAAATTTATAACAGTCGCAACATCCTGGGATCGCGTGATTTATTTATTTATTTTTGGAAATTTATATTGCCGTGTATTTGCAAGGCGGCTTACAAGTATAAAAACCTTGTATAAGAAAACCATAAAACTAATAAAAAGAGAGAATCATATAAGAAATTGACAAAATGATATAATAAAATAACCACCCACCCTGGCAACAGCACATCACACAAGCCATTATCTGTCTGTCTGTCTGTCTGTCTGTCTGTCTGTCTGTCTGTCTGTCTGTCTGTCTGTCTGTCTACCTATCTAATCTATCTATCTGATTTGTATGCCGCCCCTCTCTGAGGACTCGGGACGGCTCACAACATATATAAAAACATAACACGTCTAATCCAAATAATATAATTTTAAAAACCCTAAAAATCCTAAAATAATTTAAAACATTCATTATCATTCATTCTATGAAACACACTAAAAAACACTCGTTGGTCAGGGGGAAAGATCTAATGATCCCAGGCCTGGCGACAAAGATGAAACTTTTTCGGAAGGCAAGGAATGTGGGGGGCAGTGTGAATCTCCAGGAGGAGCTGATTCCAGAGGGCCGGGCCCTCCACAGAGAAGGCTCTTCCCTTAGTCCCAGCCAAGCGACATTGTCTGGCTGATGGGACCCTGAGGAGACCAACTCTATGGGACCTGACTGGACACTGGGATTCGTGTGGCAGAAGGCGGTCCACCCCACTCTGGGTTCTCCGGGCCCATTGGAAGAACCAGATCTTCAGCGCCTTGTGGAAAGAGTGCTAGAATGGGGGGGGGGCATTCTAATCTCATGAGCGCTGCTGCGATGGGTACCCAAGATGCTTACTGAGGCGCACAAAATCGACAGAGTCTTTGCCTCCCGAGAATTTCTTGATCATTTCGAGATTGAAGGCGACGCTTTTCTCAACTGTAGATGGACAGGAGATGAAACTTGGGCTTATCACCAGACTCCAGGGAGCAAACGTCAATCAATCAAATCGTCCAGTCAACGAAGCAGTGGAAGTGATGTGCCGGTGCCTGGAGGCTGTTGGGGCCTGGATGGGTGTCAACAGACTCAAACTCAACCCGGATAAGACGGAGTGGCTGTGGGTTTTGCCTCCCAAGGACAATTCCATCTGTCCATCCATCACCTTGGGGGGGGGAGAGAAATTATTGACCCCCTCAGAGAGGGTCCGCAACTTGGGCGTCCTCCTCGATCCACAGCTCACATTAGAGAACCATCTTTCAGCTGTGGCGAGGGGGACGTTTGCCCAGGTTTCCCTGGTGCACCAGTTGCGGCCCTATCTGGACCGGGACTCTCTGCTCATAGTCCCTCATGCCCTCATCACCTCGAGGTTCGACTACTGTAATGCTCTCTACATGGGGCTACATTTGAAGAGTGTTCGGAAACTTCAGATCGTGCAGAATGCAGCTGCGAGAGAAGTCATAGGCTTCCCAAATATGCCCATGTTACACCAACACTGCGCAGTCTGCATTGGTTGCCGATCAATTTCCGGTCACAATTCAAAGTGTTGGTTATGACCTATAAAGCCCTTCATGGCACTGGACCAGATTATCTACGAGGCCGCCTTCTGCCGCACGAATCCCAGCGACCGGTTAGGTCCCACAGAGTTGGCCTTCTCCGGGTCCCATCGACTAAACAATGCCGTCTGGCAGGACCCAGGGGAAGAGCCTTTTCTGTGTGGCTCTGACCCTCTGGAATCAGCTCCCCCCGGAGATTAGGATTGCCCCCACCCTCCTTGCCTTTCGTAAACTCCTCAAAACCCATCTCTGTCGTCAAGCTTGGGGGAACTGAGACACTTTGCCTTTGCCTATGTAGTTTCTGTGCAGAACATGACTGTGTGTATGCTTTTATTTACTGGGGTTTCTCTTTTAGATTTTTTATATGTATAATTGCTATTTTAGATTTTAATTATTAGATTTGTCATTATGTATTGTTTTTATCACTGTTGTGAGCCACCCCGAGTCTACGGAGAGGGGCGGCATACAGATCTAATAAATAATAATAATAATAATAATAATAATAATAATAATAATGCAGGGGCGCCACACCCATTCTCCTTCAGCCCCCAAATTCAAAACTCAGCAATCGTCAAGAAAAATCCTGGGCTCCCATCGCAGCAGCGTTTATGCATTTAGCATTCAGGTAGCGTGTTACAATGCGCACTTCGCCCTTGGAGGCAAACGGAATGAGGAAGCTCTTCTCTAACCTTCACCACAACGCCAGTCGATGATCTACTGACCCCTGGCGCTGCTCGTTCTCTTCCGCTGGCTTCCCACTACGCGATAGGAATACCAACTTGGACCGTTTTTCATTTTATGTATATGGTTTATATGAGATGTATGATTGCTTTTTATATTAAGGGTTTTAAATTGTTTTGATCATTGGATTTGTACTGTTGTGTTTTGAGCTGCTCCGAGTCTCCGGAGCGGGGTGGCATACAAATCTAATAAATAAGTAAAATAAATAAATAAACTTCCCCCACGAACGTTCCCCACAAGAGCTACCTGTCTTGTAACCTATGATGTTTTTTATTACTGTTGTTAGCTGCCCCGAGTCTACGGAAAGGGGCGGCATACAAATCCAATAAATAAATAAATAAACCTTACTTTCCGGATAACCCTCGTAATAACTGTAGTGACTCATTTAACAAATGTGGCAAGAAAAGTGATAGAATGAGTCAAGGTTCACTTTATTATTATTTATTTATTTTATTATTTGGATTTGTATGCCGCCCCTCTCCGAAGACTCAGGGCGGCTCACAACAAGTGAAACAATCATAATAATCCAATTAATTAAAATATTTAAAGATTTAAGAAAAACCCCATATACTAACAGACACACACACAAGCATACCATGTATAAATTAAACGTGCCCAGGGGGAGATGTTTAATTTCCCCATGCCTGACGGCAAAGGTGGGTCTTAAGGAGTTTACAGAAGGCAGGAAGAGTAGGGGCAGTTCTAATCTCCGGGGGGAGTTGGTTCCAGAGAGCCGGTGCCGCCACAGAGAAGGCTCTTCCCCTGGGACCCGCCAACCGACTCTGTTTAGTTGACGGGACCCGGAGAAGGCCCACTCTGTGGGACCTAATCGGTCGCTGGGATTCGTGCGGCAGGAGGCGGTCTCGGAGATATTCTGGTCCGATGCCATGAAGGGTTTTAAAGGTCATAACCAACACTTTGAATTGTGACCGGAAATTGATCGGCAGCCAATGCAGACTGCGGAGTGATGGTGAAACATGGGCATACCTAGGTAAGCCCATGACTGCTCTCGCAGCTGCATTCTGCACGATCTGAAGTTTCCGAACACTTTTCAAAGGTAGCCCCATGTAGAGAGCATTACAGTAGTCGAACCTCGAGGTGATGAGGGCATGAGTGACTGTGAGCAATGAGTCCCGGTCCAGATAGGGCCGCAACTGGTGCACCAGGCGAACCTGGGCAAACGCCACCCTCGCCACAGCTGAGAGATGGTTCTCTAATGTGAGCTGTTAATCGAGGAGGACGCCCTAGTTGCGGACCCTCTCTGAGGGGGTCAATAATCCCCCCCCCAGGGTAATGGACGGACAGATGGGATTGTCCTTGGGAGGCAGAACCCACAGCCACTCCATCTTATCCGGGTTGAGCTTGAGTCTGTTGACACCCATCCAGGCCCCAACAGCCTCCAGGCACCGGCACATCACTTCCACCGCTTCGTTGACTGGGCATGGGGTGGAGATGTAAAGCTGGGTATCATCGGCATATTGATGATACCTCACCCCATGTCCTTGGATGATCTCACCCAGCGGTTTCATGTAGATGTTAAATAGCAAGGGGGAGAGGACCGACCCCTGAGGCACCCCATAAGGGAGAGACCTCGGAGCCGACCTCTGACCCCCCACTAACACTGACTGCGACCGTCCAGAGAGGTAGGAGGAGAACCACTGAAGAACAGTGCCTCCCACCCCCAACCCCTCCAACCGGTGCAGAAGGATACCATGGTCGATGGTATCGAAAGCCGCTGAGAGATCGAGGAGCACCAGGACAGAGGATAAACCCCTGTCCCGGGCCCGCCAGAGATCATCCATCAACGCGACCAAAGCGGTTTCCGTGCTGTAACCGGCCCTAGATAGTCGGGGACCTAGATAGTCGGCTTCTTCCAAGGTGGTGGCACTCCAAGCTGGAGTGCCACCACCTTCTCGACAACCTTCCCCATAAAGGGAAGATTGGAGACTGGACGATAGTTATTAAGTACAGCTGGGTCCAGGGAAGGCTTCTTGAGGAGGGGACGCACGAGCGCTTCTTTATAGAGTGTTGGAAAGACTCCCCTCCCCAAGGAAGCGTTGGTAATCTCCTGGGCCCAGCTCCGTGTCACCTCCCTGCTGGCCGAGACCAACCAGGAGGGACACGGATCCAGTAGACAGGTGGCGGAACTCACAGCTCCAATGGCCTTGTCCACTTCATCAGGTGTCACCAGATCAAACTCTTCCCAGACAGGTGGACAAGTACGTGCCCCAGTCACCTCGACTGACTCGTTGTCAGTCGACTCTGTTTTACAATTGGAGTCGAGGTCGGCCCGGATCTGAGCGACTTTATCAGCGAAAAACGTGTTAAAATCCTCGGTGCTACTCTGCAAGGGCTCCCCAACTCCCCCCTGATTAAGAAGGGAGCGGGTCACCCTAAAGAGAGCGACCGGGCGGGATTCCGCTGATGCAATCAAGGCGGCATGGTACGCGCATCTTGCCGCCTTGAACGCCACTTTGTAAGTCTTAATAAAAGCTCTTACAAGTGTTCGATCAGATTCAGACCTACTCTTCCTCCATCGCTTCTCTAGACGTCTCTTTTGGCGTTTCAACTCCCGGAGCTCCTCGTTGAACCATGGGGCTCTACGGGGTCTAGCGCCACGGAGAGGTCGCAAAGGCGCAATCCGGTCAAGAGCCTCCACAGCAGCCGTATTCCAGGCCTCCGCAAGAGACTCCGCCGAACTGTGGTTGAGTGCTTCTGGAATAACCCCAAGCGCCGTCTGAAAGCCCTCTGGGTCCATCAGGCGTCTGGGGCGGAACATCTTCATTGGTTCCGCCTCCCTGTGGGGAAGGATTGGAGCCAGGAAGTCAAGCCATAGTATAAAATGGTCTGACCATGACAAAGGCAATGCTTCTAAGCCCCTTAGTCTCAGACCATTTCTCAATTGCTCGGAAAGGAATACCATGTCAGGTGCGTGCCCCCCCTCATGAGTCGGACCCTGTGTTACTTGAGTCAGGTCCATGGCTGTCATGGTGGCCATGAACTCCTGTGCCAGCCCAGAGGTTTCGCCGAGTGACGGCAGATTGAAGTCCCCCAGGACAATGAGTCCGGGGAACCCCACCGCCAACCCGGCTACCTCCTCGAGTAGCACAGGCAGGGCTTGTGACACGCAGCTGGGAGGCAGGTACGTGAGAAACAAGCCCACCTGGACCCCTAAGTCCAACTTCACCAGGAGGGACTCGCAGCCCGCAATCTCTGGAGCAACGAGTCTACGCAAGCCAAGGCTCTCCCTGGCTATAATAGCCACTCCTCCCTCCCTTCCCTGGGGTCGAGGTTGGTGCCATATCTGAAACCCGGCTGGGCAAATTTCAGAGAGAGGAACTCCTCCCTC
Source organism: Erythrolamprus reginae (assembly GCF_031021105.1). Taxonomy (NCBI): domain Eukaryota; kingdom Metazoa; phylum Chordata; class Lepidosauria; order Squamata; family Dipsadidae; genus Erythrolamprus; species Erythrolamprus reginae. The sequence goes on from NC_091951.1 coordinate 352,698,768, forward strand.
CGGGCCCAGCCAGGTTTCAGTAATACAAGCCAGGTCGGCCTCTTCATCCAGGATCAGATCCCGGATGAGGAGAGCTTTATTTACCACCGACCTGGCATTCAGCAGCAGCAACCTGAGTCCAGGGCCAGAGTTACACTCATCACCAGTACCCAAGATTGGGCTCACAGAGCCAGAACAAGGGACTGTTAATAAGCAACGGTCCCTCATTCCCCTGGAACGGCTAGCTCTGTGGCCCCCGCCATATCTGCCTCTCCCCAGCAACACAGGGATATTCCGACCCTCCGCCACCCCAGAGATCGGTGCTCCTTCCTCTCCTGTCTCCTGAGCGTCAGGTGGGCCAGATCTATCATTCACACCACTATCAGTCAACTCATCCATACCATAACCCCCCCCCCCAACCCAGTTATACCAATCATTCCATTCATACCCACAGGCATATTTATCCCAGTCATCCATTACTTAGCCCCCCAATATATTAAAAAACAATTAAATCAGTAACAGCATAAAATAGCAATTGATAAAAAATTAAAACACTAAAACATTAAAATTATCCTTATAAATAAGTTAATAAGATAAAAAGTTAAAAAGTTACTAAAATAGTATAAAAATATAAAATACGAAATCAGATCTTAATTAATATCAATCATCAGTCAATCAACCAATCCAGGTCCGAATCCTCTATAGATCTTCCATATAGTCAGAGTCTTAAAGTTTGCTGTTTTTTCTATAGTCTATGGTCTTGCCACCAGGGGCGCAGTTCTTCTATGGTCTTAGTAGTACAGTAGTTGAGGAGATGGGGGAAAAAGTGAAAATGGTGGGGAGGGGGGAGGAGATGACAAGTGATGACAAAAACAGGAATTAAACGATAAACAATAACCCCAGTCTAATTGGCCATGATGATTCTGGCAGTTAATTCCATAGTTCTCACCCCCCTCTAGTTCTTCAGGTCTCTGTAAGCACTCATACTGGGCGTCTGTCTCTTTCATTCCATTTTATCCCCCCCTTGGCACCAGCAGCTCTCACCCATTGGTGCCATACGGGGGTGGGGTGTTGTTTCTGGATATTCCTCGCCCACCATATCTCCGCAGATGCCCTCCAGCGCTGGTCTCTGCTCTACTCCGCTCCGCTCCGCTCCGCTCTCTACGCTCTCCTCCTTTCCGTCGACCCTCGAACCTCGCCTCCACCACCCCGGCACTGGCACTAGTCACTCTCACTCACCAGTGCCGCGCCAGGAAGCTTGGCTCGGTCCGGCTCTCCACCTTCACAGCTTCTCTCCTCTCTCCTCTCCTTCGGCATTTTGCACTCAGCGTTCAGGCGCGGCCGCCATCTTCCGCGCCTCAGCTGATCGGCCCTGCAGCCTCCAGCGCTCCCCAGCGTCCCCAACAGCAGCGAAAACACTCAGTCTCTGGCTGCCTCAACGGGGGACAAGACAACAGACCGACTTCGGGTCATTTCGAAGCTGGATTGGCCCATTCCTGACGATTTTTCACCGTAGTCTCAGGAGAGCGACAGGCCCACCATCTCCACACCGCTCAACCCGGAACCGGAGCAACAATATACAATACTATAAGCCTTTGTTCAGCTTACAAATACATAATCCATCATTTGAACACACAGTTCTTTCTACAGCAGTCACACAGAACATAATAGAAAAAAAAATTAACACTTAACAAGCTTCTCACATAGCAAAAGAAAGTTTGGGTTCCATTACGGTCATAACCCTTGGAATAGCTGCACAGCACCCCTATACCTTTGTTCTATTCCTATATCTCTTCTTCTATTCTTTCATTGATATGTTCTATTCCTATAACTTCTCTTCTATTCTTTCTTACATATATTTATTTATTTATTTATTGATTGATTGATTGATTGATTGATTGATTGATTGATTGGATTTGTATGCTGCCCCTCTCCGGAGACTCGGGGCGGCTAACAGCAACAATAAAACAGTGTACAATAGTAATCCAATACTAAAACGATTAAAAAGCCATTAATATAAAAACCAAACATATATACATACGTACCATGCATAGAATTGTAAAGGCCTAGGGGGAAAGAGGATCTCAATTCCCCCATGCCTGACGGCAGAGGTGGGTTTTAAGTAGCTTATGAAAGGCAAGGAGGGTGGGGGCCATTCTAATCTCTGGGGGGAGTTGGTTCCAGAGGGCCGGGGCTGTCATACAGAAGGCTCTTTCCCTGGGTCCCACCAAACGACATTGTTTAGTTGAGGGGCCCCGGAGAAGGCCAACTCTGTGGGACCTAACTGGTCGCTGGGATTCATGCAGCAGAAGGCGGTCCCTGAGGTAATTTGGTCCAATGCCATGAAGGGCTTTATAGGTCATAACCAACACTTTGAATTGTTACCGGAAACTGATCGGCAACCAATACAGACTGCGGAGTGTTGGTGTGACATGGGCATATTTAGGGAAGCCCCTGATTGCTCTTGCAGCTGCATTCTGCATGATCTGAACACTCTTCAAAGGTAGCCCCATGTAGAGAGCATTACAGTAGTCAAACCTCGAGGTGATGAGGGCATGAGTGACTGTGAGCAGTGACTCCCGGTCCAAATAGGGCTGCAAATGGTGCACCAGGCGAACATGGGCGAACGCCCCCCTCGCCACATTGTACTATGAGTATCTCCTCTATAACCTTCATCATGTAATTTACTATGTGTATGTAGATATATACTCACTAAAACCCTCATTGTGTATTGGACAAAATAATTAATTAATTAATTAATTAATTAATTAATTGTGTCTCCCCCTTTCATGGGTGCTTTTTTGTGTTTCTCAGGCCACAGCAGAGCAAATCCGCCTGGCTCAGATGATCTACGACAAGAACGATGCAGACTTTGAAGATAAAGTGAAACAGGCAAGTCTCCATTCCCAGCTTGGCTTTGGGAAGGGTTGAGGTTGCATGTAGTTGAGTGGAGTCTTGTAGTCTTTGAGGTACAGCAGTTAACTCAGAGGTAGTTGGGGTAGTCTTTGAGTTACAACAGTTCACTTAGAGACCGCTCAAAGTTACAACAGCACTGAAAAATGTGAGAAATGACCGTTTTTTCACACTTACGACTCTGGACGGCTCCCATCCAGGGTACTAGTTTGGCTTAGAATTGTACAGATTATAAAGTCATGTATCAATGGAAGATAATATTTGTAGCTTGGTATTAATAGAATAGAATAGAATTTTATTGGCCAAGTGTGATTGGACACACAAGGAATTTGTCTTGGTGCATATGCTCTCAGCGTACGTAAAAGAAAAGAGACATTTGTCACGAATCAGGAGGCACAACACTTAATGATTATACTATCTATCTTCCTTGTGTAAAGTCCCCTTGGTTATTCCGAGCTGCTTTTTAATATGTGTTTGTATGTGGGTTTTTATTTATATATATCTATATATTTTAGCTGATGGAAGTGACAGGGAAGAATCAAGATGACTGCATCGTAGCTCTTCACGATTGTAACGGAGACGTCAACAGAGCAATCAACCTCTTGCTGGAAGGGAGCTCAGATACAGTAAGTGCTCAATTTAGAGTCTTTTTAGAGTTGTTTAAAAAGTTGCTTTTCTAGAAGATTACTTGTGAGGAAGGCTTCCTGCTTTTAGTGAGAAATGTGAAGGCTAAAAAAGGTTAACCCTTTAATATTTAGGACAAATCTTGAAGAGCTCAGAAATGTTGAATAAACAGCCTCCAGTATTTAATATTTTCCCATCATTGTTCTACAAATATTAAGGTTAAATGGGTTCTCCTGGTCAGGATCCTGTGTGCTTTTAAAATCTTTTTTTAAAAAACATTCTGCTAGAAAGATAAGTGGTCAAAGCAATGGAAACTGCAGTTTAATGTTTCCAAATGTAAAATAATGCACTTGGGGAAAAGGAATCCTCAATCTGAATATTGTATTGGCAGTTCTGGGTTAGCAAAAACTTCAGAAGAGAAGGATTTAGGGGTGGTCTCAAAATGGGTGACCAGTGCGGTCAGGTGGTAAGTAAACCATCAGATTCAAACTTAATATTAACCGCTACAAACCTGACTGTAAAAAATATGACTTTAACAATCGAGTTGTCGAAGCATGGAACTCATTACCAGACTCAATAGTGTCAACCCCTAACCCCCAACATTTCTCCCTTAGACTATCCACAATGACCTCTCCAGGTTCCTAAGAGGTCAGTAAGAGGCGTACATAAGTGCACCAGTTTGCCTTTCGTCCCTTGTCCAATTGTCTTTCCTTTATCTCATATATCATATATATTTTCTTCCTTTCATATATCTTCTCCTCTATTTTATATTTTTCTTTATATATATTGCCTCATGTCTATTCTCTTCTATGTATTGTGTATTGGGCTAAATAAATAAATAAATAATAAATAAATAAATAAATAAATAAAAGAATGCTTGGCTTCATAGCTAGAGGTATAACAGGCAGGAAGAGGGAGATTGTGATCCCACTGTATAGAGCGCTGGTGAGACCACATTTGGAGTACTGTGTTCAGTTCTGGAGACCTCACCTACAAAAAGATACGGATAAAATTGAACGGGTCCAAAAACAGGCTACAAGAATGGTGGAAGGTCTTAAGCATAAAACGTATCAGGAAAGACTTCATGAACTCCATCTGTGTAGTCTGGAGGACAGAAGGAAAAGTGGGGACATGATCGAAACATTTAAATATGTTCAAGGGTTAAATAAGGTTCAGGGGGAAGTGTTTTAATAGGAAAGTGAACACAAGAACAAGGGGGCACAATCTGAGGTTAGTTGGAGGAAAGATCAGAAGCAACAATAGAAAATATTATTTTACTGAAAGAGTCGTAGATGCTTGGAACAAGCTTCCAGCAGACATGGTTGGTAAATCCACAGGAACTGAATTTAAACATGCCTGGGAAGACTTCTATGTTGAGCGGAGCAATTATAGCTCCTTTTCATTATTATTATTATTGTTGTTGTTGTTATTATTATTATTATTATTATTGTTGTTGTGTGTCTTGTCAATTTAATGTTTGTTCGTTTTGTTATGTCTTTTATTTTGAAAACTAAAAAAAAATTATTAAAAAAATAAAATAAACATGCCTGGGATAAACATATGTCCATCCTAAGATAAAATACAGGAAATAGTATAAGGGCAGACTAGGTGGACCATGAGGTCTTTTTCTGCCGTCAGACTTCTATGTTTCTATAAAAGCAGAATTTTAAAACATCACAATGAACCATGGAGGAAACTGAAACACCCAACTCCATATTGACTTTCTCATCTTTCTGTGTTCTGAAATTTCAGCAAGTATTATTCAAGCACAGCTGATCCACCTTAGGGACAAGCATCGTGCTTTAAAAAAAAGGCAGATATTTTTACAGTATTCAATTATCTGCTCACTGCCTTCCAATTTATCCCTTTCCTCCCTTCGAAAGAACTGTGCCATCCATGTAACCTCATGTTTATGGTCTAGTGTGCGTGAAATAAGCCAGGGCCGTTTTCGTTTTCATTAAGATAATGAAAAATGAAACCCTTGCTCTTTTGTAAAGTTAAGAACATTAATGCTAAGTTTGCATTCTTGTTTAAGGCAACCAAGACAACATTGGCAACGGGATAACAAGATTTTTCCCCCTGGTTTATTTTGAACATTTCTAAGGCTGCCCAATTTACTTACGATGACTCTAGGTCGCCTATAAAAACAGAACCCCAAATTTTAAAACCCCCAATAAATTCCCACCTCTTTGTTGACTACAATCATGAGTCGAGGCAGTGCAGTGGTTAGAGTGGAGTACTGCAGGCTATTTCAGCTGACTGCTAACTGCAGTTTGGCGGTTCAAATCTGACCAGGCTCAAGGTGGACTCAGCCTTCCGTCCTTCTGAGGTGGGTCAAATGAGGACCCAGATTGTGGGGGTTTGCAAGAGGCTGACTCTGTAAACCGTTAGAGAAATAGAAGTAACAATAACAACAATAGCAAGAAAATACTAGATTGCGCTGAAATGGATATGATGACAATACAGTTAAACAATCAAGAAGAATCGGAATTTTATGTGATTTGGAATAAAGTGTATATATGGATAGATAAAAAGAAGAAGTAAAAATGAATAGTAGGTGTGAACTATAGAAGTACTGTTAGGATTTAAATTTTGAGTTCGTATCTTGTTTATATACGAAGTTTGTTTTTTATAAGGTTACACAAAATTTCTTCTTTTCATTTAAATTAATATGTAGATTTAAGATATTAACAATGTATTCTTTTTCTGTATCGTAATTTGACTTCTAGAATAAGAGGGGTATTTGCAACCCCAACTTTATGTTAAATGTGTGTTTGTGTGTATGTCAATTTTAAGAAAATCAATAAAGTTTATTATATAAAAAAAGAAACAATATAAAATGTATTAATAACCTGTAACCCCATACATACTCTCAATCATTCATGCTCCCAGGTCCACCGGAAAAGCCAGGTCTTAATGGCTTTCTAGAAGACTGGTAGAGTGGGGATAATGCAGACTTCTGGGGGCAGCTGGTTCCAAAGCAGCGGAGCCACCACAGAGAAGGCCCTTCCCCACGGCTCTGCCAAACAGCATTGCTTGGCAGACTGGACTGGGAGAAGGCCATCTCTGTGGGCCCTTATTGGCTGCTGAGAGGTATTAGGAATCACGTTGGTTATTGGGGCTCAGCTGGTTATAAACCAGACGAGTCAGGGGTAAAATTCCTCCTGAATGGACACTTTCTTAAAAAAATTATTTATTTTTCGTTGCCTATTTTGAGGGCTGTGATTCATGCTCACTTGATTCACGCAACCCTTCTTCCCTTCCAGGAATATCCAGTCACCTGGTTCAGAGAAAGCATTGTGTGCCCTGCATAGTGAACAGACAGCTGGATAATTTAACATTGCACAAACAAGGGGCCTCTTTTTTCTTCCCTACTTATTTAGCTCTTGTCTTTAGCCCGTTGACACTTTAAGTACTGACAGATGAGCTGTTGGTTAACTCTGTTCTCCTGTTGAACATGTGAACACAGGGAGCAACTTATGTTTTATGCATGGAAGCCCCAAACATGAAAATCTGTTTAGCCACCCTCATCTCTGGCCTTGCAAAGGAGGAATAGAAGAAACATAGAGACATAGAAGATTGATGGCAGAAAAAGACCTCCTAGGTTATGACCTATAAAGCCCTTCATGGCACCGGACCAGATTACCTCAGGGACCGCCTTCTGCTGCACGAATCCCAGCGACCAGTCAGGTCCCACAGAGTGGGTCTCCTCCGGGTCCTGTCAACTAAACAATGCCGCTTGGCGTGACCCAGGGGAAGAGCCTTCTCTATGGCGGCCCCGGCCCTCTGGAATCAACTCCCCCCAGAAATTAGAATTGTCCCCACCCTCCTTGCCTTTCGTAAACTACTTAAAACCCACCTCTGCCGCCAGGCATGGGGGAATTGAGATCCTCTTTCCCCCTAGGCCTTTACAATTTTATGCATGGTATGTCTGTATGTATGTTTGGCTTTTATATTAATGGGTTTTTAATCGTTTTTAGTATTGGATTATTATTGTACACTGTCTTGTTATTGGTGTTAGCCGCCCCGAGTCTCCGGAGAGGGGCGGCATACAAATCCAATCAATAAATAAATAAATAATAAATAGTCCATCTAGTTTGCCCTTATACTGTTTCCTGTATTTTATCTTAGGATGGATCTATGTTTATCCCAGGCATGTTTAAATTCAGTTCCTGTGGGTTTACCAACCACGTCTGCTGGAAGTTTGCTCCAAGCATCTACTACTCTTTTGGTCAAATATTAAAAACACTTCCCTCCTGAACCTTATTTAACCTTTTCACATATTTAAATGAATAAGTGTAGTGTCTCAAAGAAACAAGGGCATGTGCAGCGCAGAAACAGAAATGTCTTTAGCATTTTGGTTTCATATTTTTTAAATTTTTTAACTAAGTCCAGTGTCTTGGAGATCCCAGCAAGGCTAGAGAGAGAAGAAATCTCGGTCCCGAATGACAGGTTGGAGAAAAAAAAGTTCCAGAGTAGGCCAGGATAGATCACGACCTGGTTCTCAGCTTATGAACCCTTACATTGGTTCTCAATCTTTCTAATGCCATGACCCCTTAATACAGTTCCTCATGTTGCGGTGAACCCCAGCCATAAGCCTAGCCCCAATTCTCCCAACAGAGCTTGAAGCTGATTGGCAGGAAGGTCAGAGGGACACTCCCACTAAACACCTGATTGGTCGGATTTTAAAAATATTTTCCAAGGTGCCATAAACTTCTTAAAACGCACCTCTGCTGCCAGGCATGGGGGAACTGAAACATCTGCCCCGGGCCTATACAGTTTATGCATGGTATGTTTGTGTGTATGTTTCTTTTCAAATAAGGGGTTTTTAATGACTTTTAATTATTAGATTTGTTATATATTGTGCTATTACTGTTGTGAGCCGCCCTGAATCTAGGGAGAGGGGCGGCATACAAATCTAATTAATAATAATAATAATAATAATAATAATAATAATAATAATAATAATAGTGTTAGTTTTTAAAATCATGGGAAATTTGTATTTTCCTTCCAGGGTCTTAGGTGACCCCTGTGAAATGGTTGTTCGACCCCCAAGGGAGTCCCGACCCCCAGGTTAAGAACCACTGCATTAGGACTTAAGTGTGAGAGGAATAGTAACATTTTTAATCATGAAGTATATTGTTTTATTTGTAAGCCACCCAGAGTCGTTGATGGAGATGGACAACTGAAGAAATTAAATGAACAAACAAACAAACAAATGAATGAATAAATGAATAAACAAACCATTTCCCCAATGTCCTATTTTTTGTTCATCCCTTCCTGGGACTAAAAAGATACAGGTAGTCTTATGACCACAATTCAGTTCAAAATTTATGTTGCTAAGTGAGATGTTTGTTAAATGATTTTTGGATCCCTTTATGACTTTTTTTTTTTTGCTAGAGTAGTTAGGTGAATCATTGCAGTTGTTAAGTTAGTAAAACGGTTGTTCAGCGAATCTGGCTTTCCCTGTTGACTTTCCTTGTCCAAAGGTCACAAAAGGCATACAAATCTAATAAATTATTATTATTATTAAAAGGCCTCCTGAGAAGAGCAAACTTCACAACTGTCTCGCTCAGCAACAGAAATGTTGGGCTCAAATGTGGCCATAAATTGAGGACTACCTGTGCATTCCTTTCTAAGAATACTGCTCCAGAGTTGGCAATTTCTAGATTTTGTGAGTCTCATGTAGAAACATAGAAACATAGAAGTCTGACGGCAGAAAAAGACCTCATGGTCCATCTAGTCTGCCCTTATACTATTTTCTGTATTTTATCTTAGGATGGATATATGTTTATCCCAGGCATGTTTAAATTCAGTTACTGTGGATTTATCTACCACGTCTGCTGGAAGTTTGTTCCAAGGATCTACTACTCTTTCAGTAAAATAATATTTTCTCATGTTGTTTTTGATCTTTCCCCCAACTAACTTCAGATTGTGTCCCCTTGTTCTTGTGTTCACTTTCCTATTAAAAACACTTCCCTCCTGGACCTTATTTAACCCTTTAATATATTTAAATGTTTCGATCATGTCCCCCCTTTTCCTTCTGTCCTCCAGACTATACAGATTGAGTTCATGAAGTCTTTCCTGATACATTTTATGCTTAAGACCTTCCACCATTCTTGTGACCCGTCTTTGGACCCGTTCAATTTTGTCAATATCTTTTTGTAGGTGAGGTCTCCAGAACTGAACACAGTATTCCAAATGTGGTCTCACCAGCATTCTATATAGTGGGATCATAATCTCCCTCTTCCTGCTTGTTATACCTCTAGCTATGCAGCCAAGCATCCTACTTGCTTTCCCTACCGCCTGACTGCACTGTTCACCCATTTTGAGACTGTCAGAAATCACTACCCCTAAATCCTTTTCTTTTGAAGTATTTGCCAACACAGAACTGCCAATACAATACTCAGATTGAGGATTCCTTTTCCCCAAGTGCATTATTTTACATTTGGAAACATTAAACTGCAGTTTCCATTGCTTAGACCATTTATCTAGTAAAGCTAAATCATTTACCATATTACAGACGCCTCCAGGAAGTATACAGTATGTATACAGTATTTATTTATTTATTTATTTTTATTTTTATTTGTCATATAATTATAGTATTGTATTGTAGTATGTTTAACATAATATAAGTATAAAGTAGAGACTGAAAAGATAAAAAAGACATTAGGACAGGAATGGTAGGCACAAAGGTGCACTTATGTATGCCCCTTACACACCTCTTAGAAAAGGGGAGAGGTCTATTGTAGACAACGTAAGGTTGAAGATTTTGGGATTGTGGGAAGAAACAACAGAGTCCAGTAGTGAATTCCAGGCGTTGACCACTCTATTGCTGAAATCGTATTTTCTGCAATCTAGTTTGAAGCGATTTACATTTAGTTTGTATCTATTGCGTGCTCTTGTGTTGTTGTTAAAGATGAAGTAGTCGCTAACAGGGAATACATTGTGATGTATGATTTTATGTATATCTAGTGTTCTGGTCCAAATAAGGCAAATCCACAAATCTTTTCCCAAGGGTTTGATTGTCAACAAATAAATCCTTTATTCTCTCTTACACAGAATATAATTGGTAACAATACAAGCAGGGATTGTGAGATCGTGCACAGTGAATTCTTTATGATACAATTTCACATTCCAAGCTCAAAAGCTGGAGAAGCAAGGCTATAAATGTCTCTTAATGCGAAGGAGTTCATCAGTACTAAAAGGGCTCTACTCGGTGTTCTTGTTAATTTAAATTAGCACAATCTGTCATGGTTTATCAAAAGCTTATTTCTTCCAGGACTGTGAATTACACCATATTTCAAGCACGCAGGTTGTGCCAAAGCACCTTCTTTTCCGCTTTAATTCAGGAAGTGACGTATTACCTATTTACACAATTAACAACTGCAGATTCAGAACTTTTCCCCAAGAATTTCTTCTCTTCTTTTTGCGAACCTCCTGAACCTAGGATTCACCCGTGGACTGTCAGCTATTCCCCCATTATCGGAAGATGACCCACTTTCCATGCTAACTTCTAAATCATCGTCCCCACTGCCTTCTGATAACCTTCTTAACCCAGGATAAGCTAAAACCTCTGTTTCCTCATCCTCAGAGTCTGATACTTCCTGAGGCTGGCAAGGAACACTCACAACACCTGGAAGGGTCCAGAAATGTTCTCCGAGAGTTTTTGGAGATGCTGGTTGGGCCTGTAAGGCCATCCTTAATTTTGAATTGTTCTGCCTTGTTTTCCTCCTCCCCCTAACTAGACTTCGTGGGAGACGGTGGGAGGCAAGAAGAAAAGCCTGGGGAAAGAGAGCTCAGAAAACAAAGAGAACAGAGAAAAGCGAGGGGACAGAGAAGCCAGCCGTGGACGGGGAGCTTCCAGCCGACGAGGAAGAGGGGGCAGCCGTGCTCGAGAGTGTAAGTCCCAGCTTCGGACTGCTAGGTGAAACCACACTCACCATGAGTGACTGTGAAAGGGATCTGCTTAATAATGGGTTTTTTAAAATATCTTAAATTGTAAATTATTAGATTTGTTATGAACTGTTTTTATTGTGTTGTGAGCTGCCCCGAGTCTATGGAGAGGGGCGGCATACAAATCTAATACACATAAACAAACATAAACATCTTGGAGCCTTGGTAGATAACCAGCTAAACATGGGCCAGCAATGTTCAGCAGTGGCTAAAAAAGCCAACACAATCCTAAGCTGCATGAACAGAGGGATACACTCCAAGACCAGAGAGGTAATAATACCACTCTATAAGGCCCTGGTCAGACCACACCTGGAGTATTGCATCCAGTTCTGGTCACCACACTTCAAAAAAGATATAGAGACTCTGGAAAGGGTGCAGAAAAGAGCAACTAAAATGATAAAGGGACTAGAGACCAGGTCATACGAGGAAAGGTTGCTGGAACTGGGCATGGATAGTCTAATAAAAAGAAGGGCTGGGGGGGACATGATAGCTGTATACAGGTACTTGAGGGGTTGCCACAGAGAGGAGGGGGACACACTGTTTTCCAGGGCACAAGAGGGCCAGACGAGGAACAACGGTTGGAAACTGACCAAGGAAAGATTCAACCTGGAGATAAGAAAGAATTTCCTGACAGTGAGAGCGATCAACCAGTGGAACGGCCTGCCAGCGGAGGTTGTGGACTCCCCAACTTTGGACATTTTTAAGAGGAGATTGGACTGCCATTTGGCTGGGGTCCTGTAGGATTTCTTGCTCAGGCAGGGGGTTGAACTTGATGACCTGTAAGGTCCCTTTCAACTCTAATAATAAATGAATGAATGAATAAATGAATAAATAAATAAATAACAGTAGAACAGAACAGAATAGAATTTCACTTCACTGCACTGCACTGTGTTGCATTTAGAACAGAATAGAATTTAGAATAGAACAGGACAGAATAAATAGAACAGAATTACAGAAGAATAGAATAGCCGGGCAGAGTAGGGAATAGGAGGAATGAAGAATAAATAGAATAGAATAACAAAACAGAACAGAACAAAGTATTCAATGAGAATATTTCATTCATTCAGATCTAGGATGTGTTACTTGAGTGTTCCCTTACTTTTTTTTTTTTTGAGCAGTATATTTTGCCAAACCCAACCAGTTATGTACATAGTACTAACAGATACCTTATGTTCTGAGATTATATTTCTGTTTTTCTCTCCCCTCTAGTTAGAGTAGAAGAGAATGGAGTAGAAGCGCCACCTGGCGACAGGCCTTCCGACCGTGGCAAACGTGGCAAGGGGAGAGGTAAAGTACCAGTATTTCTATCCCTCAACTGCTCCATGGTCAAAGTGGTAAAACCACCCACCTCTTGCAATTATTTTTTTTAAAGACACCCACCACAAAAGGAAGAGTCTGGGTGAAAAGCTTCGGCAATGCTGTTTTTTTTCCCCTTTTTGCAACTTCTTGGGATGGAGGGTCTGCAGGGGGGTTGTTTGCTTTTGTGTTGATGAAGGTGTGTTGTACTTAAGGTATGTTGAGGCCAAGAAGAAGATCTTAAAAATAATAACAGCTAGTACTCAATGTACAAGCTCAATCGAGTCCAAATTTTTATGTTGCTAAGTGAAACATTTGTTAAGTGAGTTTGGCCCCATTTTATGACCTTTCTTGCCAACGTTGTTAAGTCAATCACTGCGGTTAAGTTTGTCACACGGTTGTTAAGTGAATCTGGCTTCCCCATTGACTTTGTGTTGTGGCCTATCGGTCGCTGGCCCCTCCAGCAACCGAATCAGAAGAGGGGGAGGAGCTGGTGTGGGGTCAGGATCAGAATCAGAGCAACTTGGATCAGGGTCAGGATCAGCATCAGGGCACGAATCCCAATGACCGGTGAGGTCCCACAGAGTTCGCCTCCTTAGGGTCCCATCGACCAAACAATGTCGGTTGGCGGGACCTGGGGCAGAGCCTTCTCTGTGGGAGCCCTGGCCCTCTGGAATCAACGCCCTCCAGAGATTCGCACTGCCCCCTCCCTCCTTGCCTTCAGAAAGAGCTCAAAAACTCATCTTTGCCGCCAGGCTTGGGACTTTTAGATCTTCCACTGAATGCCTTAAGTATGACTGCTGAATGTTTGGTTAATAAGTTAATTGTTTGGTTATTTTTTTTCTTTTAATTGTTTTTAAATTGTAGTATTAATTGGATTACATTATTGTTCTGTTTTTTTATATATGCTGTGAGCTGCCCCAAGTCCTCGGAGAAGGCGGCATACAAATCCCAATTAAATAAATAAAATAAATAAACTTGAGAGCTCCGAGGGGGAAGAGAGAAGGGAGCTGGCAGAGAGACAGAGGGGGAGCTGGGGCCCTCAGTTAGCCCTCAGATGGAGAGTCAACAGCCCCCAGGTCTGCAGGTGGCTGTGGAGGAAGAGGAGGAACCTCTGGGTCCAGGGACCGAGGCACAGATGTGCAGAATGCGGGTGGCTGGTGAGGAAGAGGAGGAACAGCCGATTCCTGTGCCTGATGCGTGGATGCCCAGAAGGCAGAAGAGAAGGGAGTAAAGTAAACCTCAATCTGAGTATTGCATTGGCAGTTCTGGGTTAGCAAAAACTTCAGAAGAGAAGGATTTAGGGGTAGCGATTTCTGACAGTCTCAAAATGGGTGAACAGTGTGGTCGGGCGGTAGGAAAAGCAAGTAGGATGCTTGGCTGCATAGCTAGAGGTATAACATGAAGGAAGAGGTAGATTGTGATCCCCTTATATAGAGCGCTGGTGAGACCCCATTTGGAATACTGTGTTCAGTTCTGGAGACCTCACCTACAAAAAGATATTGACAAAATTGAACGGGTCCAAAGACGGGCTACAAGAATGGTGGAAGGTCTTAAGCATAAAACGTATCAGGAAAGACTTCATGAACTCAATCTGTAGAGTCTGGAAGACAGAAGGAAAAGGGGGGACATGATTGAAACATTTAAATAGGTTAAAGGGTGAAATAAGGTCCAGGAGGGAAGTGTTTTTAATAGGAAAGTGAACACAAGAACAAGGGGACACAATCTGAAGTTAGTTGGGGGAAAGATCAAAAGCAACATGAGAAAATATTATTTCACTGAAAGAGTAGTAGATCCTTGGAACAAACTTCCAGCAGATGTGGTTGGTAAATCCACAGTAACAGAATTTAAACATGCCTGGGATAAGCATATATCCATTGTAAGATAAAACACAGGAAATAGTATAAAGGCAGACTAGATGGACCATGAGGTCTTTTTCTGCCGTCAGACTTCTATGTTTCTATGTTTCTAATGGAAATCTATGGGCCAGTCCTTGGGACAGGAGAGCCACCACTGCTAGTGAAGCCCCACCCCAACTCTGGGGATAAAAGGCAGGGGGCGGAGGTGAATAGATGTGGCATCTCCCAGCCAGCCAGACTTGTTAGCCTGGGGTGAGAGAGGAACTTTTTGCCAGAGCTGCTGGTGCTCATGATACAGGAATCTTTGAGTCCACTTCAGGGGGCTTGTTGTGTTTGGAGGAGCTGGGACAGAACACTTTGCAAAAGGGGATCACATGACGCCAGGACATGCCGACTGCCATAAATATGTGCCATACATCCAAATTTTGACCACGTGATCATGGGGATGCTGCAACGGTTGTGGAAGACAGTCATAAGTTACTTTTTCCAGAGCCGTTGTAACTTCCTGCCGTCACTTAACAAACTGATATAAATCAAGGACTGCTTGTAATTAAGTCTCAAATCAGCTGGACGCTGCAGTAGATTGTGGAGCTTTATCAACAAAAGTCTGTAGCAAACCACCCCTGATTAACCTTTTATTTTCTTCCCCCACCTTGGACGTAAAATGAAAATCTTGGCTTGGCCAGGCATTGAATCCAGCGTCTGCTGCCCAGGATTTCCAGGTTCATCTCCTGGTACTAAAATAAAGCAAAGGCCTCCAGTGGTATTTTGAACTTCTAAGCAAAGCAGGATTACAAATTGGAGTGGAACCGCAATTATAACTTATTATTTATTAGATTTGTACGCCGCCCCTCTCTGCAGACTTGCAGCGGCTCACCACAACAAAACAGTACAAATCCAATTATTAAAACAATTTAAAACCCTTAATATAAAAACAATCATACATCTCATACAAACCATACATAAAATGGAAGCGGCCCAGGGGAATCAATTCCTCCATGCCTGACGACAGAGGTGAGTTTTAAGGAGTTTGCAAAAGGCAAGGAGGGTGGGGGCAATCCTAATCTCTGGGGGGAGTTGATTCCAGAGGGTTAGAGCCGCCACAGAGAAGGCTCTTCCTCTGGGTCCTGCCAGACGACATTGTTTAGTCGACGGGACCCGAAGAAGGCCAACTCTGTGGGACTTTACGCTGGGATTCGTTTGGCAGAAGGTGGTCCCGGAGATATTCTTATTGCGACAAGCTCAATTTCACAAGGCCTTTGTGAAGACTTATCATATTTTTCGGAGTATAAAACACACCAGAGTATAAGATGCACCTTAGTTTTGTGGGAGGAAAATTGGGGGGTGAGGGAGAAGAGAAATCTACCTATTAGGTCAGTGATTGCGAACCTTTTTTTGGTTCATGTACCAAAAGGGTGTGTGTAAGTGTGCTAGCATGCGTGCACATGCCCAGAACCCCTTCCCTCCCCCCACGCATGCGCACCCCCCCCCACTGCCCTCCCCATGCATGAAAAATATGCCCAAACTGACAAATTGGAAGTTCAGGAAAACACACTTCTGGTTTGCCGTTGTGCTGTTTTTCACACTCTGGAGGATTCAGGGAAGCTTCCTAGAGCTCCAAAGTGCGAAAACGGCGCCACTGGTAACTTCCGGGGGGTGAAATAGCCTTTCTCATAGGCCGAAAATCAGCTGGCGCGCTGGTGCTGACACAAGGCAAAGTCCCATGTGCCCTTTGATATGGCTTTGCCTGCCATCTGCGGCATGTGTGCCATAAATTCGCCATCATGGTACTAGGTATACATCCGGCTAGCATCCTTAGTCTAGTCAGCTTCAGCACATTATTTTATCCCCTGGTTAGGGCTGAAAAAGAATAATCTTCGGAGGGAGTAGCAATGAAAGCAAGCCTGCAGAGACCTAGGGTTGGAAAAAAGCTTTGGAGTAGCAGTGAAAATATCCTGCAAGCGGGGAAGATCGTTAGTACCTCGTTAGGGCTAGAAAGACTTCAAAAAAGCTATTTGGAGAACCCAAATTTTCAGTCTCTTTTTGGGGGGGGAGGTGTGTCATACTCCAAAAATATGGTAGTCTGAGGAAGAAGCCAGAGAAATATATATCCTCTGTGCTATTTATTTATTTATTTATTTATTTATTTATTTATTTATTTATTCATTCATTCATTCATTCATTCATTCATTCATTCATTCATTCATTCATTCATTCATTTAATCTGACTTCTATGCAGCCCAATTGTGAAGGACTCAGGGCAGCTTACCACAGTATAAAATTACAATAACAGGAACAAGAAGTCAAGAAATGCAGATTAATTCCTTTAATTCCTGAAGTAAAGAACTACAGAAATATCTAAAAATCCTAAATAAACAGCATACACACCAGTCATTTTCACCGAGAGAGCCACAAAGTGCCCGTTTCTCAGCAGAGCAACTGGCCTGGCTGTCCCCTTCCAGGCCTGCCAACTGACCGTCAACTTTGGAGTCCAGAAGAACAGCTGAGAATGCAAATTATGGCTGAAGCCTGGACTGCTGGAATTGGCCCCCTGGCAGAGAACTTGGCCGCCCTAACAAGCATGTTTGTCAATATTGTCTATGGAGGTTCTGGGTCATCTAGCTCATGGCTGTTCTAATAGATGCTTCCGATAAGGCAGTTTGGACTTCTTCTCTCCCCCCCCCCCCCCCAATGAAAATGTTTCATTTCTCATCTATGAAGATTCTCAGTCCTCCAGGCATAGTTCCCTCTAAGCTGAGCAGTGAGCAATCGCTCACTTAAAAATCATCATCAACTCAGAGTTTTCCAAACCTGCCCAGAAGCCGAGAGGGAAAGAGTGAGAGGGAAGGAGAGAGAGAGGAAGAGAGAGAAACAGATAGAAAAAAGAGAGGAAGGAAAAGAGAAAGAAAAAGAATGGGAGTAAGGAAGAGAGAAAGAAAATCAAAATCTAGTTTGAAACTAGCTCAACTATTTAAGTGGCATTTTGATATTGATAGAGTTGCCCTGTTATGAGCTCACTGTTATAGACACACAGTACAGTCTTTTATTTTGAAATTCTCTCAGGCAAAACAGGGTGGGGTTTTTATTTGTTTGTTTGTTTGTTTATTTATTTATTTATTATTTCTGTGCCGCCCAGTCCCGAAGGGACTGCCACTCAGACACTATACTTTTCCGCCCCCCCCCCCAAAAAAAAATTAGAGGAACACTGCCTCCAGGTCCTGGTTGTCCCAAAGGGGCCTTTTGCCCCCCCAGAGGCAGGCAGGGGTTCCAACTTACCACTGCTACTGGTGCTGATGTGCAGCTTTGGGTGACTGGCGAGCGAGTGTCGGAGCGAGATTTGGCTTCTGCGCAATGCGCAGGAAGCAAATCCTGCGAGAAGGCGCACGGGTTCGCAAGATTTTGTCAATTTTTTTTGCTTCCACGCATGCGCGGAAGGCAAAATCATTGAAATCTTGCACGCGTCCTCTTGCAAGATTTTACATCCTGCGCATGTGCAGAAGCCAAATCTTGCTCTGCCGTGCCTGACCACCCGCCAGTCAACTGGAGCGGCATGTGCAGCTCTATTTCCGCTACCAGTGCCGCCCCCCCCCCCGGTCCAGGTAGGAATCCAATATTGCCAAGAGGCAGCTGGTTTTTCTTTAAAGGTGTTTTTCGCTTCTCATTGAAGAATCTTCTTCAACTCTGACTGAATGGGGGGCGCAATGGAGGAATTTACAATATAAGAATATTGTAAAGAATGAATATACTGTATATATGATTCGACACAAAATGTAACCCTTCCCTGGTACAGAGCTGAAAGGATTGGATACTGTAGCCTAGAGGTTAATTCTCTGCCTTACAAGGCAAAGGTTGCAGGTTCATGTCCTAGTGGGTATGGCTAGCTGATGAGGCCAAAATAAGGCCGAAATAGATCTATCCTAGTCTCCCTTAATTTTCAAATTCAGCAAAAAAACATGTGACATATATATATATATATATATATATGTATATATATCACATATTTTTTTGAATATTTAAAATCAAGGGAGACTAGGATAGTGCTATTTCAGCCTTGTTCTGGCCTCATCAGCTAGCCATACCCTTACTGAGATTTTTTCCGGCAGCTTCTGCCTTGTAAGGCAGAGAATTAACCTCTAGGCCACCAGATCTGCTCCATTCAGTTTTGTACCAGGGAGGGGCTATATGTTTTTTCTGTTGGATCACCCTGGTATATTGAAGGAACATCACAGCTCCTTTTTGCCTCTAGGGCCTTCGTAATGGCCCTGGGTTGGTCCTAGAGGCAAAAAGGAGCTGTGACGTTCCTTCAATATACCAGGGTGATCCAACAGAAAAAAACACACATATATATGTATGTATGTATGTATGTATATGAAGGTCTTGGCCATATTCAGGTTTCTTCCCACGTAGGATTTAGAGATTTCTGGCGACATTTCGACGAGGTCCCACTCGTCATCTTCAGCCTGGTGCTTCTGTCCTTGTTCTAGGGCGAACACATGTATATATATGTGGGAGGGGGGGGAGTATATATGTGTGTGTGGGTATGTTGCCTCTTCATATATAGATATATAGATATATATGAAGAGGCAACAGCCATCGCGATCTCCGGTACGTTTAAAATTTATTTAAAACTACTAAAATTACTTAGCTTTTGTTAGTCCTCTACTAACTTCGTCAGAGTATTAAAATCTCCATTGAAGACATAGTTGATCTTATATAATGCTGCTCAATTTTTGTGTGTGTATGTGTGTGTGTAACCTATTTTTGCTGATAATGAAAAGGAAGGGAGACTACTATAGGTCTATTTTGAGCTTATTTGCTCATATACTCACCACTCCCTGGCCACGTGATCAAAATTCAGATGCTTGGCAACAGACTGACTTATATTTGGATGGTTGTCATTCTATTCCCTTTTGCGACCTTCTGACCAGCAATGTCAATGGGGAACTGGATTAATTTAACAACCGGGCTACTAACTGAACTGCAGTGATTCACTTAACAGCTGTGGCGAGCAAGGTTGTAAAACAGGGTGAAACTCCATTAACAAATGCCTCACTTAGCAACAGAAAGTTTGGCCACAGTTGTGGTCGTAAGAAAAGGACTATCTGTATTTATGTCAACTTGGTAGTGAGAGAATATTTGTTCTTGGGCTGCGTCTTTGATCCAAACATTTTCTCACATGTTGCTTTCCACGTTTCAAATATTCTTGAGGATTAGAAAGTGGTGTTCAGAGCACATTTGGTCATTGCTGCCTTGAGACAAGAAATTAAGACAGATGAGAAAAAACAAATAAAATCTTCTTTCATCTCTCCCGATAGATGAAAGATAAATTCTACGGCTGCTCACCTGTTGCAAATTTCAGTTTTTATTTTCCCCTGTAATCCTGTGAGAGAGCCTTCCTTCCTTTCCTTTTTCTTTCCTTCCTTCCTTACTTTCCTTTGTCCTCCCTCCCCCTTCCTTCCTTCCTCTCCTTTTTCCTTCCTTCCTTTCCTTTTTCCTTCCTTCCTTCCTTTCCTCCCTCCTTCCTTCCTTCCTTCCTTCCTTCCTTTCCTTTCTCCTTCCTTCCTTCCTTCCTCCTTTCCTTTCCTTTCCTTTCCTTTCCTTTTTCTTTCCTTCCTTCCTTACTTTCCTTTGTCTCCTCCCTCCCCCTTCCTTCCTTCCTCTCCTTTTTCCTTCCTTCCTTTCCTTTTTCCTTCCTTCCTTCCTTTCCTCCCTCCCTCCTTCCTTCCTTCCTTCCTTCTACCTCTCTCTCCCTCTCTCTGTTTCCCCCCCTCTCTCTCCAGCAAACCTTGAGTTGCTTTCTTATATCCTTACATACAAGAATAACGCTATATTGCACTTCTTGCTGTTCTGCCTCATTGTCCTGTTCTGCTCTGGTGGTGAAGGGCCTGTCAGTTGATGTTGACGTGTAAATCCAGATCCCTGCTGTGTTTTTAAAGCTTTAATAGCCCTTGAACACTGACTGATCATTCAAGAAAGTGATTTACAGTCAGAAAAGGGGGACTGGGGAAAACGCAGAGAGGAATGGAGAAGGATCCAGCTAAAAGAGGAAGGGGGCAGATTCTAGCCCAAGGCCAGCCAGGAATCTCAGCGGTAGAAATGTTCTGGCAGACAAGTAAATGTGAATAATGGGGCCGTTTCTATCAGACTGGATGCATTTCTGGTTGTTAAATTCTTGTGGATCTTTGGTGCTCCTTCAGCTTGGTTGTTTTCTTGCAGATGTTTGATTAACCAAATAGGTAACATCATCAATACTGGAAGCATTTGCTCTCTAGTTTATATACAGATAGTCCTTGACTTATAACAGTTCATTTAGTGGCCGTTAACAACTGCACTGGAAAATGTGACTTATGACTGTTTTTCTCAGTTGCAAGCTTTGCAGCCTCCCCTTGGTCCATGGATCAAAATTCAGGTGCTTGGCAACTGGTTCCTTCTCATGATGGTTGTAATGTTCGTGGGTCATATGATCCCCTTTGGCAACGACAAGCCAAGTTAGTGGGGAAGACAAACTCCCTTAACAGTCAGGTTACTCACTTATCGACTGCAAGAAAGAAATGGGGCCAAACTCACTAAACTATCTTGCTTAGCAACATAAGTGTTGGGCTTGATTGTGGTTGTAAGTCAAGGACTACCTACACAAGTGGCTTGCCCTAGAGGTTAGATAGACCCATAGGTAGGTAGGTAGGTAGGTAGGTAGGTAGGTAGACAGATGATTGATAGATAGAGATAGGTAGATAGATAGATAGATAGATAGATAGATAGATAGATAGATAGATAAAATAGATAGAAAATAGATATATAGATGTAGATAGAGATCGAGATCGAGATAGATAGATGAGAGATAGATACATCTAGATAAATAGATGATAGATAGATATAGATAAGTATCGGTAGGTAGATGTAGGCAGGTAAGTAGGTATATAGATGGATGGATGGATGGATAGATAGATAGATGGATACATGGATGGATAGAGATAGATAGATAGATAGATAGATAAAAATAGATAGATAGATAAAAATAGATAGATAGATAGATAGATAAAAATAGATAGATAGATAGATAGATAAAGATAGATAGATAGATAGATAGATAGATAAAAATAGATGACAGACAGATAGATAGATGTAGGTAGGTAGATAGGTAGGTAGATAGATAATGATGGATGATAAGGTGATAATAATGATGGATAATGGATGGATAGATGGATGGATATAAAAGCAATGATGTCCCCTTGTTGGGCCATGAAACGTCTACAAGAACACAGCCCAGCACCAAAGAATCCATAGATCAACCCTCAGCAACAGATATCCCTTTATTCTATTGTGGCTTTTGAAAATGGAGCCTTCCCTCAGTTTGATTCTGCATTCCTACATTTTGGACAAGTAAACAGAATCAGATTTCTTCCTCTGGCATCCTTATAAATATTAGTTCTACCAAACTACCTTGATCCTAAACTTGGGGCTAAACCTGGGATGCATTTTTTCCCTTAAAAGCAGGAGGGGGGGAGTCCCTTTTTCCCTTTCTTTCCTTGTTTTCTCTTGAAATTCTGTTTCTCCACTTTGCCCTTTGAAACTACCGTAAGTTATTTTTTTTCCCCTGTAGGATTTGGACGGGGCAGAGGAAGAGGAACTGGGAGATTTTCAGCTCAAGGCATGGGGTAGGTTTTTAATAACAGATGTAAGATTTGTATTTTAATTACATGTGGACCAGACAATACTGCTTAACGGTGCATGCTTGGAATTCTTCGAATTTTGTTGAGGAGGACTTTTCCTATTTCTTTTAGCAAAGGAACTTGAAAAAGGACAAAAGCCGTCAAATCAGAAATCCAGAAATGCAGTTTGTAAGTCTTTCTTAGGCATGGAAGCTAGCTGGATGACCTGAGGCCATTTGTTCCATCTCAGGCTCTTTAAGGAACTGACCAATCCATAAAATCTCATTACATCATCGCAATACCACTTAGCAATAGCATTTAGACTTATATACTGCTTTACAGTGCCTTACAGCCCTCTTTAAGCGTTTTACAGAGTCAGCGTATTGGCCCCAACATTTTACTGACTCTGGATTTGTAGGGGGCTGAGTCAACCTTAGGCCGGTCATGAGCGAACTCAATGCTGTGGGCAGAATTCACTTCCAATATTGCATTCTAACCATTACACAGCCATAGCTTTTATTTATTTTTTTTTAAAAAAAATTTTTATTGAATTTTTTAAAAAGACAAACAAAGACACACAACACTAAACATTTAAGGAGCTACCATTGCTCCGCTTGTCGTAGAAGTCTATCTAATACAGAAATATAAAAAATCCTAACTGTAGTCAGATCTAAGCAGAAATACCACACATGTAAGTTACATTCTTGTTAAATTCAGCTCTATATTTCTAATATTAAACTTATGGTAAATAGTACTATTAATAAACTTTTTCTTTTTCTCTCTCTTTTTCTTCTCTTTTTGTATAAGTATAGAATATTTTAAAACATAAAGAAATTTAATTAACAGCCATAGCTTTTAAATAGAATAGGATAGAATAAAGTAAGTGTTCTGGTTTCTGGTAGAACTTTATCTATTACAAATAACTCTTACTAAATGCAGTACAGTTATACCTCGTCTTACGAACTTAATTGGTTCCGGAAGTAGGTTCGTAAGGCGAAAAGTTCGTAAGACGAAACATTGTTTCCCATAGGAAACAATGTAAAAGCGATTAATGCGTGCAAAGGGGGGGGGAATCGCAAAATGGCACTCCGCTGAGCGCTGCCGCCCGGCTGTCACCTTTTAAAACAGCTGGGGGGCTTCTCGGCGGCCTACGGAACCCGAACCCGAACTTCCGGGTTCGGTGTTCAGGAGAACGCCGAGAAGCCCCCCGTCTGTTTTAAAAGGTGACAGCCGGGCGGCAGCGCTCAGTGGAGTGCCATTTTGCAATCTGCAGTGGGTTCGTAAGCCGAAAAAAGTTCGTAAGAAGAGGCAAAAATTGTGAAATGGGCAGCTACGTCCCTTCCTATAATTAGTGAAGTGGTGGTGAATAAGCTGCCAAAGAAGACAACTTTTTGTTAGCAGATCTGCTTGAATGGACAAAAAATATCACGGCAACCTTGACATTTAAAGGGATTGTTTTCAGTGCTGACTAATAAATCTAACGGGGACTTGTTTTGTGCTGTTACACTGCTGGTTGTTTTTCTTCCTCTGTCTCTACATCCAACGCAGAGTTTTCCAATTCCCCTTTTCAACCTGGAAATTTCGTGAAAATTTCCAGGTGAAAATGTTGAAAATGTTGAAAGATGTTGAAACGAAATGCATAAGCCACGCCCACAGCGTGGTCGTAAAAATTTGGTAGCCCATCACTGGCACCAAGGACCCCTGAGAGTGGAAGGGGAAATAAGTGGGCTAAGCCGAGCAGACAATTACCGAAATGATCTCACTTTCTCTCTAAAAGTTCTGACTTTCTCCACCTCTCTTGACCTGTAGGACGTTTAACCCTGCAGATTACACCGATTCCTCGGCCACCGACGGCTTTGGGGCAAAGCAGGAGTCTTGGGAACTGGGAGAAAACGACGCAGCCGAAGGAACAGGTGAGGGAAGCGACAAGGTTGCAGGTTACAAGCCTGTCCCAAATTGCCAATAAATAGTAGGGTGTTAATTGCTGTGCGTTTTCTGACAAAAAGCAAAACGTGCATCTTTTTCTAAGAATAGTTTTAAGGGAAGGCGTAGGTCAGGGGTCCCCAAACTTTTTACACAGGGGGCCAGTTCACTGTCCCTCGGACTGTTGGAGGGCCGGACTATTAAAAAAAAACCCTATGAACAAATTCCTATGCACACTACACAAATGGGGACATACTATTTAGAGGGAGGGGGGCAAAGAAGTCTGAAATTCATATATGTTTATGTTTTGTTTTTAATTTTCTTTTGTTAACATCTGATTGGCTATACAAGGTTTTCTTGGCTTATAGAAAAATGTATAAAGAAAGAAGGAAGCACTTTGGCATAATGGTTAATAAGTTAGAAATATAATTGGTGTACTTTTTTGAGGAGGGAATTTAATTAAAAGAAAATGAATGTAACTGGATGACAAAATTAGAAAAAAAAACTTTTGCAACTTTTTTGATGATTGATATTAGTTACTAACAAAATACCGCATTTTATTTATGGAAAATTAGATGTGCTCCTGTCACTCACCCGTGGGCCGGATAAATGGCCTCAGTGGGCCGCATGCGGCCTGTGGGCCGTAGTTTGGGGACCCTGGCATAGGTTATGCCTGTAGTCTTACCTGCAAAACAGTTTTCTGGCAGTTCTGTCTTAGCAAAAACTTCAAAAGAGAAGGATTTGGGGGGTAGGGATTTCTGACAGTCTCAAAATGGGTGAACAGTGCAGTCAGGTGGTAGGGAAAGCAAGTGGAATGCTTGGCTGCATAGCTAGAGGTATAACAAGCAGGAAGAGGGAGATTGTGATCCCGCTGTATAGAGCGCTGGTAACACCCCATTTGGAATAATACTGTGTTCAGTTCTGGAGACCTCGCCTACAAAAAGACATTGATAAAATTGAACGGGTCCAGAGATGGGCTACAAGAATGGTGGAAGGTCTTAAGCATAAAACGTATCAGGAAAGACTTCATGAACTCAATCTGTAGAGTCTGGAGGACAGAAGGGAAAGGGGGGGACATGATCGAAACATTTACATATGTTAAAAGGTTAAATAAGGTTCAGAAGGGAAGTGATAGGAAAGTAATAGGAAAGTGAACCCAAGAACAAGGGGGCACAATCTAAGGTTAGTTGGGGAAAAGATCAGAAGCAACGTGAGAAAATATGATTTGACTGAAAGAGTCGTAGATGCTTGGAACAAACGTCCAGCAGACGTGGTTGGTCAATCCACAGGAACTGAATGTAAACCTGCCTGGGATAAACATAGATCCATCCTAAGATAAAATACGGGAAATAGTCAATCTTCAAGGTTTCTATGTTTCTACCCTGGAGACCTTCAAGTCCAGGCAGGAGACCCTGTATCTGTGATGGCGAACTCATGGCATGTGGAGCCACATCGGAGGGCACGTGACACTTTGCCCTGTTGTCAGCTCCAGCATGTGTGTGTGTGTGTGTGCGCTGGCCAGCTGATTTTTGTCCTTGGGAAAAACCGTTTCGCCCTCCGGACCTTCAGGAAAGCTTAACTGAAGCCTGGAGGCAAAAAAATTGCCCAACGGACAAACTAGAAGTTCGGAAAAACACACATCCAGTTTGCCGTTGTGCTATTTTTTGCGTTTTGGAGGGTCCGAGGGAGCTTCCTGAAGCCCCGGAGTGCAAAACAACAGCGCCATGGGCAAACCTGAAGCGCGTTTTCCGAACTTCCGGTTTACCCATGGTGCTGTTTTTTGCACTCCGGGGCTTCAGGAAGCTTCCTTGAATGCTGGCTGGAGAATTCTGGGAGTTGAAGTCCAAATAGCTTCAAGTTGCCAAGGTTGGGAAACACGTCTAGTTGACGAGGTCTGGAGAAGGCCGACTCTGTGGGACCTAACTGGTCACTGGGATTCGTATGGCAGGAGGTGGTCCCGTAAGAAATCTGGCCCGATGCCTTGTAGGGCTTTATAGGTCATTACCAACACTTTGAATTGAGTCCGGAAACCAGTCCGCGGAGTGTTGGAGAGACATGGGTGTATCTGGGAAGACCCATGACCACTCGTGCAGTTTGTAGTTTCCAAACACTCTTCAAAGGCAGCCCCATGTAGAGAGCATTGCAGTAGTCGAACCTTGAGGTGATGAGGGCATGAGTGACTGTGAGTAGAGACTCCCGGTCCAAATAGAGCCGCAACTGGTGCACCAGGCGAACCTGGGCAAACACCCCCCTCGCCACAGCCAAAAGATGATATTCTAATGTTAACTGTGGAACGAGGAGGACGCCCAAGTTGCGGACCCTCTCTGAGGGGGTCAAAAGTTCCCACCCTAGGGTAATGGACAGACAGATGGAAATGTCCTTGGGAGGTGGAACCTACAGCCACTCTGTCTTGTCAGAGTTGAGATTGAGCCTGTTTGCACCCATCCAGTTACTCTTTTCATGCCGTTGTAACTTCAAGCGGTTGCTAAGAAAACTGTTGTAAGTCGAGGATTGTCTCGATTTCCTCCTCTTTTTCTCACAATATCAACCCTGAGAGCAGGGTTGGGTTGAGGGAGAGAGGACTGTCCCTAAAATGGGACCAGGGGAGACATGACAGCAGTCTCCCAATATCTCAGGGGTTGCCACAAAGAAGAGGGAGTCAAGCTATTCTCCAAAGCACCTGAAGGCAGAACAAGAAGCAATGGGTGGAAACTAAACAAGGAGAGAAGTAACTTAGAACTAAGGAGAATTTTCCTGACAGTTAGAACAATTAACCAGTGGAACAGCTTGCCACCAGAAGTTGTGAATACTCCAACACTGGAAGTTTTTAAGCAAAGGTTGGATAACCATCAGTCTGAAGCAGTGTAGGGTTTCCTGCCTAAGCAGGGGGCTGGACTAGAAGACCTCCAAGGTCCCTTTCAACTCTGTTATTCTATTCTATTCTGGGTTAATCTGCGTGGAAATTGTGGTTTCAGTGGTTTCCTTAAGAAATGACCGACCCTTTGTTTTGCAGGAGCGTGGAAGAATTCAATAGAAGAATGGACGGCCGAAGACTGGAATGAAGATGTAAGTCTAGTTTTTCCTTGGTATTTTGTTGAAAAGACAGATGTACAATACATTACATGACTTTTAAGCACTTTTATATCTCCTTGAATGTTATTTGGCTCACTTTAATCCAGGCGCATTGTTCAACTACATTTTTTCCAGAGAATTTAAGCAGAGGCTAGACAGATCTCCTAAAACCTGTGCTATCACAACTTTCTGAAACTGCACTTTTTAAAAAACGCACTTGTATTGAAAAGTTGGGCTGATTAGATCTTGGCCCCTGGCCAACGAATGTTTGCCTGATAGTTGTAAGAATGGGTGTGATTGATTTTGTTTAATCAATCGGGGATTTTAGATAGCCATGTAATTTTATATTAATTGGATTAATTCTCTTGTAAACCACTATTTTTATTCATTCATTCATTCATTCATTCATTCATTCATTCATTCATTCATTCATTCATTCATTCATTCATTCATTCATTTGATTTTTATGCCGCCCTTCTCCTTGGACTCAGGGCGGCTTACAACATATTAGCAATAGCACTTTTTGACAGAGTCAGCCTATTGCCTCCACACAATCCGGGTCCTCATTTTACCCACCTTGGAAGGATGGAAGGCTGAGTCAACCTTGACCCGTTGATGAGATTTGAACCGCTGACCTACAGATCTACAATCAGCTTCAGTGGCCTGCAGTACCGCACTCTACCTGCTGCGCCACCCCGGCTCTTAGTATATGTTGTATACTCTTATATGTTGTAAGCCACCCTGAGTCTTCGGAGAGGGGCGGCATAGAAATCCAATTAATAAATAATAAAATAAATAAAATATTTTTTTAAAAAAATACTAGCTACAGATAGTCCTCAACCTACAACTACTGTATTTATTTGGTGGCCATCTGAAGTTTACAGTGGCATTTAAAAAGTGACTTATGACCATTTTTCACACTTATGACCATTGCAGCCATCCCCGTGGTCACGTGCTTTATATATTCAGCCGCTTAGCAGCCGACTTGTATTTATGATGGTCCTGGAGTCACGCGATTCCCTTTGGTGAACTTCTGACAGGCAGAGTTAATGGGGACGCCAGATTCACTTGATAACCATGTCACTAACTTAATGGCTGCGGGGGATACGCGTAACAAACGTGGCAAGAAAAGTCATAAATTGGGACAAAATTTACTTAGCAATTGTCTTGCTTAAGAACCTAAGAAGAGCCCTGCTGAATCAGGCCAAATCCCATCGAGTCCAGCATTCTATGTCCCACAGTGGCCCCCCAATTGTCCAGGGGAATCTTGAGCAGAAAGAGAAGGCAAATGGGACCCAAGGGAACCCTGCCTGCCTCAACCAACATAGAGGCGGCACTTGGACATCCGTTTCAATAACCACCTATGATACACTTGGCATCCATGAATCTGTCTCACATTGCCTTGAAACTCTCCGGGCTGACAGCTGTCACGACCTCTTCTGGAAGGGAATCCCATCAACCAATGACTCTCTGGGGGAAGAAATATTTCCCTTTATTTGTCCTCGCTTTCTTACCTATGAGCTTTAGGGAGGGGCCCCTGGTCCTAGTATTGTGTGAGAGAGAAAATATTTTTTCTCCATCTACCTTTTCTATCCCATGAATGATTTTATACTCTTCGATCAAGTCACCCCTTAAACACCATCTTTCAAGGGTGAAGAGACCGCTTTCTGCCGCATGAATCCCAGCGACCGGTTAGGTCCCACAGAGTTGGTCTTCTCCGTGTCCCGTCGACTAAACAATGTCATCTGGCGGGGGCCAGGGGAAGAGCCTTCTCTGTGGTGGCTCTGACCCTCTGGAACCAGCTCCCCCCTGAGATTATGATTGCCCCCACCCTCCTTGCCTTTCGTAAACTCCTTAAAACCCACCTCTGCCGTCAGGCATGGGGGAATTGAAACATCTCCCCCTTGCCCATGTAGTTTTGGTGTATGATTGATTGTGTGCTTGTTTTTTATATATATTGGGGTTGTTTTTATGAATTTTTATACTTAAAACTGTAATTAGATTGGTAAATATTAGATTTGTCACTATGTACTGTTTTTGCCATTGTTGTGAGCCGCCCCGAGTCTGCGGAGAGGGGCGGCATATAAATCCAATAAATCTAATCTAATCTAATCTAATAATTAGCAGCATCAATTTGGGACCCAATGGTGCTTGTGAGTCAAGGATTCCCTGTATTGTGTTTCTTGGGCAGATGATTGACACTCATCGATGTTGCTTTGGTCTGGTGGAGAAGCTTGTAAGCGCTTCTTCAGATAACCCCAAAATAACAAACCCTACATTTAAGGGATAGTTCTCTGTGGTTTGTCCTTAGAACTAGCTGGAACCGAATTTGCTTCTCATGAGTGAGGGAACCTGACAGGTCATTACCAGTTTTTTCCCATCATTCCTATCACCAATTTCCTCCCACTTAGGACTGTATGGCTGTAACTTGTTGCTTGTATCCTTACTATTTTTATTACTATTGATTGTTTCTTCACTGCTTATTTGAGCCCATGACAATCATTAAGTGTTGTACCTCCTGGTTCTTGACAAATGCATCTTTTTCTTTTATATCCACTGAGAGCATCTGCACCAAAAACAAATTCCTTGTGTGTCCAATCACACTTGACCAATAAAGAATTCTATTCTATTCTATTCACGTAGAAGCAACTAGAGGTATAACAAGCAGGAAGAGGGAGATTGTGATCCCCTTATATAGAGCGCTGGTGAGACCACATTTGGAAGACTGTGCTCAGTTCTGGAGACCTCACCTACAAAAAGATATTGACAAAATTGAACGGGTCCAAAGACGGGCTACAAGAATGGTGGAAGGTCTTAAGCATAAAACGTATCAGGAAAGACTTCATGAACTCAATCTGTAGAGTCTGGAGGACAGAAGGAAAAGGGGGGACATGAGTCTTCGGAGAGGGGCGGCATACAAATCCAAATAATAAATAATAAATAATAAATAAAATGATCGAAACATTTAAATATGTTAAAAGGTTAAATAAGGTTCAGGAGGGAAGTGTTTTTCATAGGAAAGTGAACACAAGAACAAGGGGACACAATCTGAAGTTAGTTGGGGGAAAGATCAAAAGCAACATGAGAAAACATTATTTCACTGAAAGAGTAGTAGATCCTTGGAACAAACTTCAAGCAGATGTGGTTGGTAAATCCACAGTAACTGAATTTAAACCTGCCTGGGATAAACATAGATCCATTGTAAGATAAAATACAGGAAATAGTATAAGGGCAGACTAGATGGACCATGAGGTCTTTTTCTGCCCTCAGTCTTCTATGTTTCTATGAGAAAATATTATTTTACTGAAAGAGTAGTAGATCCTTGGAACAAACTTCCAGCAGATGTTGTTGGTCAATCCACAGTAACTGAATGGAAACATGCCTGAGATAAACATATATATCCATCCTATGTTTCTATGTTATTCTATTTGATTTGATTCTATTCAATTTGATTCCAGCAAACCTCCGAAATTAACTTGCTGCTAGTTTCAAGGAATTGTCGGTTTCCAGAAAGGCATTCTTGGTGGTTTGTTGTTGTTGATGAAGTTGAGATTCTGGCCAGCAGGTTAAGTTGCTTCTGGGAACTGTTGCGGGCCTTCTGTGTAACCCAAAACCTTTCAGCTGTTGTATAGATCAAGTGACCTCATAATTGTCCCCGTCCTGTTTACCTTTCTGGACAGACCAGAGCCAGCAGCTCCACCCACGAGCAGAAGAACATTATAGGCTGGTTTATTTTAGGATATGTATACAGACATTTCTCCTCCACTCTTACTTCAGGAGTTGTTTCCAAGGATCTCCGTTGTGTGTTGACCCACCAGTTGATTGGGGCATTTGTGGCCTCTTGAAATAACCTTTCCTAAAACAGTCTATGGAGATTCTCAGCCATCTGGGTCACCTGAAAATACACGAAGGCAGAAGCTTGCCCCCCCTGCCCCCAAAGATAAAATACCCAGACGCAAACTGAGCAACATGGGTTGCGTGCAGTACGATGCAGTTAGCCATGTGCAAATCTATACATTGAGGGGGAAAAACAGCCTCTTCATAAGCGCATGGCACAACATCGGAGAACAAACCCATCAGGACTTAGATTCAGCAGTCCAATTGCAGAATGCAGCCGCAGTTTGTTTGTTTGTTTGTTTGTTTGATTGATTGATTGATTGATTGATTTGTATGCCGCCCCTCTCTGTAGACTCGGGGCGGCTGACAGCAATAATAAACAATATATAACAAATCTAATAATTTAAAAGAAACACTAAAAGCCCCATTATTAAAAGCAAACATACAGACAAGCATACCATACATAAATTGTATAGGCACGGGGGAGATGTTTCAATTCCCCCATGCCTGACAGCAAAGGTGGGTTTTAAGGAGTTTACGAAAGGCAAGGAGGGTGGGGGCAGTTCTAATCTCTGGGGGGGAGCTCGTTCCAGAGGGTCAGGGCCGCCACAGAGAAGGCTCTTCCCCTGGGTCCCGCCAAATGGCATTGTTTAGTTGACGGGACCCGGAGAAGACCCACTCTGTGGGACCTAATCGGTCGCTGGGATTCGTGCGGCAGAAGGCAGTCTCGGAGATATTCTGGCCCGATACCATGAAGGGCTTTATAGATCATAACCAACACTTTGAATTGTGACCGGAAACTGATCGGCAACCAATGCAGACTGCGGAGTGTTGGTGTGACATGGGCATATCTGCAGACTGCGGAGTGTTGGTGTGACATGGGCATAAAGCCCTACATGGCATGGGACCAGAATACCTCCAAGACCGCCTTCTGCTGCACGAATCCCAGTGACCGTTTAAGTCCCACAGAGTTGGCCTTTTCCAGGTCCCGTCAACTAGACCAGTGTTTCCCAACCTTGGCCACTTGAAGATATTTGGACTTCAACTCCCAGAATTCCCCAGCCAGCGAATTCTGGGAGTTGAAGTCCAGATATCTTCAAGTGGCCAAGGTTGGGAAACACTGAATTAGACAATGTCGCTTGGCGGGGTCTAGGGGAAGAGCCTTTTCTGTGGGGGCCCCGGCACTCTGGAATCAGCTCCCCCCGGAGATTTGCACTTCCCCTACCCTCCTTGCCTTTCTTAAGAACTTTAAAATGTATTTATGCTGTCAGACTTGGGGGTCTCTAGACCCCACTCTCTGCCCACTGAATGTGTAGGATGTTGTAGTATCTTTCCTGAATGTTTGATTTTTCTAAATGTTTAGCTTTTTAAAATATTTTAAATTAATTATTTCTGTTAATTGGATTTAGAAGTGTTTGTGTTGCCGTCAGTCTTCTATGTTTCTACTTTTATTGAAATGTTATAAGCCGCCCCGAGTCCATGGAGAAGGGTGGCGTGTAAGTCCAATAAATAAATAAATTTAAAAGGCAAAGGCCTTCTTTGGAAGACAGCGAAGTCCACATATTGGAGAGAAAGGAAGGCTGGTTTGAAAGAGGGATCAAAGAGGCCGTCTAGGTCAAAATTGGACGGCTCTCCCTCGACATAGCGGGAGGGATACAACATTATCTACCTCCAGTCTACAACACCATCCTTTCACCAGTTCCAAGATGGCTCCACACCCATTTGCACCACTTAGGTGACCCTGAGGACACTGATAAACATCCAAGTGGCCTCAACGACCAGCTGTCTGCAAGGAATATAAACCCTTCCATTCCCCACTATGGTCCTAAGCTGTGTAGGGCTTTATAAGAAATGACCCACACTTTAAAAAAAAACAAAAAACTTTATTATTTACATGAAGGAAAAAAAACAAATACCATAAAACAAAAGCAAAAACAGAAGACGACTTATACAGACATATAAATACCATTCATAATTACAATTATATATCAAGTTTTAAACACTCAACAATTTACACATTTGCCAACCTACCTGTTGACATTGTTACAGCTTTTAAATTATTATTTATTTATCAACCTACTAGTTTTACATTGACAGAGCAAGGATGTGGTTAAGGTGCTGAGGTGTCTCCCAGGGGCCACTGCCAGCAGGGACAGGAGGCGGATTACAAACATTGTTAAGACTGTGGGTAAAGGTAATAACGTTGATGTGGTGGTGCATCTTGGCACAAATGATTTGTCCCAGAGAAATGTTAATGTAGTAAAAAGAGATTTTCAATGTCTAAGTGTGGAGCTGGGTAAAATAACTGATTCAGTGACTTTCTCAGAGGTGTTACCGGTTTGTGGCCAAGAGGATAAAACAACGTGTATCCGAGAGTTTAATGTGTGGTTAAGGCAGTGGTGTAAAGCTGAAGGTTTTGGCTATGTAAATCATGATGTCAGTAGGTGGTCTAATAGGGAGTTGTTTAAGAGGGATGGTTTGCATCCATCATACAGAGGTACCCAGAAATTCAGAACTTTTTTGGACAGGCATTTAAACTAGGTAAAGGGGACAGAGATGTAACTGATGTGGGTGATTTCTGTCCCCGACCAATGAGGATAAAGCAGTTTTTGGAAGCTTATGAAAAGGGAGCTGCAAATAATATAGATGTAGTTGTTGATGATAAGGGGCAAACTAATAACGAAAATAATGTTCTTCGGGTAATGTGCACAAATGCTCGAAGCTTGAGCAACAAGCTCTGTGAATTAATGGCCATAATATCTAGAGATAATTTGGACCTGGTTGCCATAACTGAGACATGGTTTAAGGATTCTAATGAATGGGAAATATCCATACCAGGATATACACTGTATAGGAAGGATAGAATAGAGAGAAGGGGAGGTGGAGTAGCCATTTATATTAAAGAAAGTCTAAAAACAACACTAATTCAAAATACGTGTCAAGATCTAGAGACTCTCTGGATTTGCATGCAAAATAAAGAAGGTTCTGTCATTAGAATTGGGGTGATCTATAGGCCTCCAGGGCAATCCGAGGAATATGACAACAAGATGGTGGATGAAATTACCCAAATGGCAGTAAAGGGAGATATTGTGGTTATGGGTGATTTCAACATGCCTGATGTTGACTGGAATATCCCCAGTGCCCTTACATGCAAAAGTAAGAATATAGTAGAGGCCTTTACAGGAGCAGCTCTGGCACAGCTGGTTAAGACACCAACTAGAGGGGAGAATATTCTAGATTTAGTTTTTACGAATGGGAATTGGGTTTCAGATGTCAAGGTGGGAGAAAATTTAGGTTGCAGTGACCATCTATGTAAAAACTCATTGTGAGCAATCCTATAATGCAACCAAAGTATTGGATTTCAGTAAAAATTTTTTTAATGCAATGGGAGAATATTTAGATAATGAATTAAAGGGGAGGGATAAAATGGCAGGAGCGAGCATCCAGTGGACTGTATTAAAAAAGGCCATCCTAAAAGCCACTGGACTGTATGTAAGACAAATAACTAAAGGTAAAAGGAAGAAGAAACCGCTATGGTTTAGCAATGATGTAAGGGCTATAGTCAATGAAAAAAAGGCTGCCTATAGGAGGTATAAAGAGTCTGGAAGTATAGCTGATAGGGAGGTATATAAAATGAGACAGAAGGAGGCGAAACAGATAATATATGCTGCTAAAGCCTCAAAAGAGGAAGAAATTGCCAAATCTGTAAAGAAGGGGGATAAAACCTTCTTCAGATATATTAATGATAAGAAGAAGAAAAACTGCGGCATCACGAAGCTTAGTACCGGGAATAATACATGCATTAATGGGAATAAGGAGATCGCTGACCATTTCAATAGCTACTTCTGTTCAGTTTTCTCAAAAGACACCTTACAAAATAATACTATAGAGGGATATAGCATTGCTTCCAGCTGTACGGATTCAGCTCCAGTGATCTTAGAAGCCGATGTCTTAGAAGAACTTGAACGATTAAAGATAAATAAGGCAATGGGTCCAGATGGCATCCACTCCAGGGTTCTTAAAGAACTCAGATCTGTCATTGCTACCCCCCTGACTGATTTGTTTAACCAATCCTTGTTAACAGGAGAAGTTCCCGAGGATTGGAGAATGGCCAGTGTTGTGCCTATTCACAAGAAGGGCAGTAGAGAAGAAGCTGGTAACTACAGGCCAGTTAGCTTGACATCAGTTGTAGTTAAAATGATGGAGACTCTACTCAAAAAGAGGATAAATCAGCACCTAAAAAACAATAACTTATTAGACCCAAATCAGCATGGCTTTACTGAAGGCAAATCATGTCAGACTAATCTCATTGATTTCTTTGACTATGTCACAAAGGTGTTGGATGAAGGTGGTGCCGTGGATATTGCCTACCTGGACTTCAGCAAAGCCTTTGATACGGTTCCACATAAAAAGCTGATAAATAAATTAGTGAAGATTGGACTTAATCCCTGGATAGTTCAATGGATTTGCAGCTGGCTGAAGCGTAGACATCAGAGAGTTATTGTTAATGGCGAGTATTCTGAGCAGAGTCAGGTTACAAGCGGTGTGCCACAAGGGTCTGTTCTGGGTCCTATTCTTTTTAATATATTTGTGAGTGACATAGGGGAAGGTTTGGTAGGGAAGGTTTGCCTATTTTCCGATGACTCTAAAGTGTGCAATAGGGTTGATATTCCTGGAGGCGTCTGTAATATGGTAAATGATTTAGCTTTACTAGATAAATGGTCTAAGCAATGGAAACTGCAGTTTAATGTTTCCAAATGTAAAATAATGCACTTGGGGAAAAGGAATCCTCAATCTGAGTATTGTATTGGCAGTTCAGTGTTGGCAAATACTTCAAAAGAAAAGGATTTAGGGGTAGTGATTTCTGACAGTCTCAAAATGGGTGAGCAGTGCAGTCAGGCGGTAGGGAAAGCAAGTAGGATGCTTGGCTGCATAGCTAGAGGTATAACAAGCAGGAAGAGGGAGATTATGATCCCACTATATAGAATGCTGGCGAGACCCCATTTGGAGTACTGTGTTCAGTTCTGGAGACCTCACCTACAAAAAGATATTGACAAAATTGAACGGGTCCAAAGACGGGCTACAAGAATGGTGGAAGGTCTTAAGCATAAAACGTATCAGGAAAGACTTAATGAACTCAATCTGTATAGTCTGGAGGACAGAAGGAAAAGGGGGGACATGATCGAAACATTTAAATATATTAAAGGGTTAAATAAGGTCCAGGAGGGAAGTGTTTTTAAAAGGAAAGTGAACACAAGAACAAGGGGACACAATCTGAAGTTAGTTGGGGGAAAGATCAAAAGCAACATGAGAAAATATTATTTTACTGAAAGAGTAGTAGATCCTTGGAACAAACTTCCAGCAGATGTGGTAGATAAATCCACAGTAACTGAATTTAAACATGCCTGGGATAAACATATATCCATCCTAAGATAAAATACAGAAAATAGTATAAGGGCAGACTAGATGGACCATGAGGTCTTTTTCTGCCGTCAGACTTCTATGTTTCTATGTTTCTATATTATATTATTATTACCCAAATCTTAGTTTTTATTAATTTCATTCATATTACCTAAATCATAAATTGTCCAAAGTTTATTGCTAGACAACATTTTTTATTATTTTGTATACCTAGTAAATGAAAGGAATAACAACATTGCTTACATTTTTTTAATTGTATTTTTGTTTGTTTGTTTGTTTGCTTGCTTGCTTGCTTGTTTGTTAGTTCATTCATTCATTCATTCATTCATTCATTCATTCATTCATTCATTCATTCATTCATTCATTCATTCATTAGATTTGTATGCCGCTCCTCTCCGTAGACTTGGGGCGGCTCACAACAACAATATAACAATTCAAGACAAATCTAATAATTTAAAAAAAAAATTAAAAAACCCGTTATACTTTCAAATCGTGAGAAATTTGACTATATTATAGATATTTAAGCTTTTAAATATTTTTTTCCATTAACCCAATCTTATCACCTGCTCCAGGTTTGGTAGAATTCAGTATTGTCTTTTTCTTGTACTGCATTTCCAATGTCGTCTTGTTCATTTCCGCAATTTCGTAAATTTTATTTATTAAGTTTAGTGCTTAATTTTCAGGTCTGCGCGTAGGCAAGTCTGGCAGCTGTAATTTTGTTTATTAATAAATATCGATCTTCCTTGCTGCTCTTTTTTCTTCATTGCCCATATCCAATATAAATTATTGCCTGCAAATGAGATACAGTTTTAAATCTTTTCACAGTTCTAGAGTTTTTTGTTGCTGTCTCCTGCAGGAGGGTGGAAATTAATACAAAACAATATTATTCTGCTCTCTTTTTTTTTGTCTGATATTTTAGCTTTCAGAAACAAAGGTCTTCACAGCTTCATCAGTTCCAGCCGAGAACCATGTCACTTCTGGTCAAAGGTACATGTTTTTCTATGTTGCCTCCCTTTAACGGCTATTATGGGATGCCCTTTTTCTCAGATGCAATTGTTGGTCCTGTCCATAACTGTCCAGGCAGGAAGCACTGAAACTTAGAATCCTAGAGGTGTCTTTTGCAACCTCCTGCCAGGTTCATTGTCCATTTTGGATAGTTGACTATCCATCTGATGATTCTGGACCAGGACTCACTGCTCACAGTCACTCACGCCCTCATCACCTCGAGGTTTGACTACTGTAACGCTCTCTACATGGGGCTACCTTTGAAGAGTGTTCGGAAACTTCAGATTGTGCAGAATGCAGCGGCGAGAGCAATCATGGGCTTCCCCAAATATGCCCATGTTACACCAACACTCTGCAGTCTGCATTGGTTGCCGATCAGTTTCCGGTCACAATTCAAAGTGTTGGTTATGAACTACAAAGCCCTTCATGGCATTGGACCAGAATATCTCCGGGACCGCCTTCTGCCACATGAATCCTAGCGACCAGTTAGGTCCCACACAGTTGGCCTTCTCCAGGTCCCGTCGACTAAACAATGTCGTTTGGCGGGACCCAGGAGAAGAGCCTTCTCTGTGGCGGTCCCGATCCTCTGGAACCAACTCCCCCCAGATATCAGAGTTGCCCCCCCTCCTTGCCTTTCGCAAGCTCCTTAAAACCCACCTCTGTCGTCAGGCATGGGGGAATTGAAATTTTCCCTTCCCCCTAGGCTTATAGAATTTATACATGGTATGCTTGTATGTATGATTGGTTCTTTAAATTGGGGTTTTTTAGATTGTTTTTAATATTAGATTTGTTTACATTGTCTTTTTTATTGTTGTTAGCCGCCCTGAGTCTTCGGAGAGGGGCATCATAGAAATCTAATAAATAATAATAATAATAATAATAATAATAATAATAATAATAATAATAATAATTCTCAGTGAAAGGGAATATACTGTACAGGTAGTCTTCAACTTGCCGCAATTCACCTAATGACCGTCCGAAGTTAAAGCAGCACTAGAAAATACCATGTTTCCCTGAAAATACGCCCTACTATCAAGGTCCCAGGTAACATCCAAATTTAAATCAGAGTCCCAGTAAAAGTCCCACTTTATTTCCGGAACCATCCTGACACCTACAACGGCGACCTTGAATCTGAGCTTTCCACCCAGTTGAAAGCTTATTTATTTTATTTATTTGACTTCTCTGCCGTCCAATCCCAAAGGACTCAGGGTGTCTTATAAATCAATATAATACAAATTCAAAAAGATACAAAGCAATAGAAGTTGAATATAATATCTAAAACTGAAACCCTGTAATAAAAACCCATTTGTTATAAAAAAACCAGTCATAATTGCATGCATACACACCATTCACACAGTTTTGCCATGAAAGATGTATAATTCCTGGCCCCCAGGCGTGTCAGCAGAGTCAGGTCTTCGTGGCCTTAGGGAAGGCCAGTAGGGTGGGAGTAGTACGGACATCAGGGGATAGTTGGTTCCATAGAGCCGGGACAGCGATAGAGAAGGCCCTCCCCTGCTGACGGGACCTGGAAGAGGCCAGGTCTGTGTGCTTTTATTGGTCTCTGGGAGGTATGTGGTAAGAGGCGGTCCCGTAGATCACCTTCCTCGTCCCCCACCCACAAATATATCACATTGCCCACTCAGATTGTGCCAGCATGGCAAGTCTTTCCTCCACTTCCGCCCAGGTGGGTGGACATAGGATGGCCTTGAACCCCCCTTGAAAGAATGCTTTGTGGCTGCTCCCTCGTGAAAATCACCCCTCCCAAGACCCCATAAACATCAGGCCTTCTATAGATAGTGTGGCAATCTGTTGATTTATTCACCAACGTCTGCACTGGCTTGACACCTTCCCCAAAAGTAAGCCTGAGCTTGATTTTAACATGTGTGTCCAATATAAGCCCTACGCCCCAAAAAATAACCCCTAGTTAAGACCCCATCCACTCCAGGGTGCATGGGGTAGATGAGGCACATGGGTAAAAATTAAGGTAGGGTGGGGATGTTGATGGAGCTGCCCTACTTATTTAAATAATTTTTTTTTAAAAATTAATGTTTGTCATTCAGATTTCGTTTCCCCCCTGTCTGTTCCTCCTTTTTTGGATGGTCCTATTCCACCATTTCTATCTAACTTTTGTCCTGCAGTAAGTTGTCCCACAGTGAGTCTCCTCTGGCGAGTTGGCCACAGCAAATTGGTTATGGGAAGTTGTCCTAGATTCTCACTGATAAGAATGTTGGATTTCACAAGAGCCAGGATAGAGCCTCCCAGCCCTCCTCTTGATTTGTATTTGTATTCTTTAGATTTGTATGCCGCCCCTCTCCGCAGACTCGGGGCGGCTAACAAGAATAAAAAAGACAATGTAAACAAATCTAATATTAAAAGTAATCTAAAAAACCCCAATTTAAAGAACCAATCATACATCATGCTCACTTTCCAAGATGATCCCGGAATGATTTATGACTGCTGCCTAGCTGCAGTCATTCAGCCAATTATAAATCCATCTAGCCCTTAATTTACCATATTATTAATGAGACTATCGTGAGGCACTGTGTCAAATGCTCTGCCGAGGTCAAGGTACACTATGTTCATGGCGTCCTCCCATTCCATTAAGCTAGTAACTGTCAAAAAAGCCACTCTGAGATAAAGTCAGTCAGTGGTGACTAGTTATTACGTTCCTCTCCTGGCGCTCACAAGCAGCAGCTTTTGAATAATCTGTTCAAGGACCTTGCTCTATATAGACCTCAAGATGACAAGCCTGTGTTTTTTTAAAAAAACAGTGGTACCTCTACCTAACGCCTCTACTTACAAATGTTTCTAGATAAGAACCGGGTGTTCAAGATTTTTTTGCCTCTTCTCAAGAACCATTTTCTACGTAAGAACCCGAGCCACCGAAACTGTAACCGGTAAAGGTGGAGAGAAGCCTCCCTGGGGCCTCTCTAGGAATCTCCTGGGAGGAAAGAGGACCAGAAAAGGCAGGGAGAAGCCTCCGTGGCGCCTCTCTAGGAATCTCCTGGGAGGAAACAGGGCCTCCACCCTCCCTGTGCTTTTCCCAATCGCACACATTGTTTGCTTTTACATTGATTCCTATGGGAAAAATTGCTTCTTCTTACAAACTTTTCTACTTAAGAACCTGGTTGCGGCACACATAATTTGCCGCTACATCACGCTGTCCTAGGTGCTTGGGAAGCGCCCAAGGATGGAATATGAAATCCAGCATGGTGATCTCATTTGCTGTGTTGTATTGACAATAGTAGTAGTAGTAGTAGTAATAATAACAATAACAATAATAACCCCCACCTGTCTCCCTCCTGTGCATCCTTAGGAGTCTTTGTCTACTTTGAATGCCTCCTGGCCTGCCTTCTAGCTTCCTTCCCTTTTCTTAATTTTCTCTCTCTTCCCCTTTGATGCCCAGCATCGATCTGGTGTCCCTGCTTCAGAACCAAGACCCGGAGGCCACCTCCTTCGATGCTGCTCAGCAGCAAGGCTTCGGCCAGGCGCTCGTCTTCACCAATTCCCAACACAACCCTTCGACGGCCTCGGGAACAAGCAACCCAAGCACTGTGAACACTTACTCGGCACAAAACCTGGTAGGTGGCGGCTCAGGAGCCAAACTCGGAACTCCAAAGATCTTGTTGCGAATCTGGAAAAAAACCTGAAATGGGGCAACTGTGAACTGCGATGAGAACTTTCGCAGAGGATAATTGTGGGGTCCTTGGTGCTCTCTGAATTGGTTGGTTCCCTTGCAGACGTTTCATTAGCCAACTAAATCACATCATCAGGGTTAAAAGTTTGCGGAATTTGGAGAGAGGAGGACGACGACAACTGTGGGGTCCTTGATGCTCCCTGAACTTGGTGGTTCTCTTGCAGACGTTTCATGACCAAATAAGACAACATCATCAGTGCGTAGTGAGAGCTGTGTAGTTGGTAATTAAATGTGTGCAAAACTACCAAGAATCCCACAGTCCTTTTTCTTCCTCCTCCTCTCCACAAACCAAACTCCATTCTACCACTGATTATTGTTTGTTTGTTTGTTTGTTTGTTCGTTCATTCATTCATTCACTCATTTGGCTTCTATGCTGCCTAATCCCAAAGGACTCAGGGCGGCTTACAACAATGGACAATTGGGGGCCCACTGGGTGACACAGAATGCTGGACTCAATGGGCTTTGGCCCGATTCAGCATGGTTCTTCTTATGTTCTTATGTTCTTTGATTCTAAGATTAATAAATGCATTTTTATTGTTGGTGATATCTAATTGATGAGTAGAATAGAATAGAATTGAGTAGAATTCTTTATTGGGCAAGTGTGATTGGACACACAAGGAATTTGTCTTTGCTGCAGATGCTCTCAGCGTACGTAAAAGAAAATATTGATTTGTCAAGAATCAGGAAGTACAACTAATGATTGTCATAGGGGTCAAATAAGCAAGCAGGAGACAATCAATATAAAACAAAAGGATACAAGCAACAAGTTACAGTCATACAGTCATAAGTGGGAAGAAATGGGTGATAGGAATGAGGAGAAAATCTAATAGTAATAGTAATGCAGCCTTAGTGAATAGTTTGACAGTGTTGAGGGAATTATTTGTTTAGCAGAGTGATGGCATTCAGGAAAAAACTGTTCTTGTGCCTAGTTGTCTTGGTGTGCAGGGCTCTGTGCAGGGCTCTGTAGCGACGTTTTGAGGGTAGGAGTTGAAACAGTTTGTGCCCAGGATGTGAGGGGTCAATATTTACACTGCCCTCTTTTTGACTCGTGCAATATACAGGTTTTTGGTGGAAGGCAGGTTGACAGCAATGGTTTTTTCTGCATTTCTGATTAAGTTAGTGAATAGTTTGGCAGTGGTGAGGGAATTCTTTGACTGTTCCTTATAAAGTGCATTAATATTATACTAGAACTAAGGAGAAATGGCCAGACAGTGAGAACAATTGATCAGTAGAATGACTTGTCTCCAGAAGTTGTGGGTGCTTCACTATTGGAGGTTTTTAAGAAGAAATTGGACAACCACTTGTATAAAATGGTATAAGGTTCTCATGCTTAAACAGGGTTGGATTAGAAGATTTCAGAGGTCGCTTCCAACTCTCTTATTCAAATCTTGTAGTATTTTAATACAGAGAGCATGGTGGTTATCCGGTGTCTGCTCACCTTTGCTGTTTTCCTTTTTCCTAGTCTTCAATGCTGAGTTCCGGATTCAGAGAACTTAGCTCTTCAAAGTTAGCCAACTCTACTGGTTCTCACATTTTGGAGCCACTGAAGTCTCCAGGGTTGGGCCAGTTCGCCTCCCAGGGTCCTCTCAGTACAGCCCCCACAGTGTCCACAACTCCAACCTCATCCTGGGATGTCAAATCTTCAACTTCACAGCCTTCGATCCTCAGCCATTTCGGTAAGTGTTCAGGCTTGTAAGAAGCAAATCAGTGGAACGCCCCTGCCCCTCCCACCTCCCAAATCTAGGGGGAGAGCCTTCTCTGTGGGGGCCCTGGCCCTCTGGAATCAGCTCCCCCCAGAGATTCATACTTCCCCCCCCTCCTTCCGTAAGAGTCTCAAGGCTATTGCAATGCTCTCTACATGGGGTAGGTACATGGTACATGGAGCTACCTTGGAAAAACGTTCAGAAACTACGAATTGTGCAAAATGTAGCCACGCGAGCAGTCATGGGGTTGCCCAGACACACGCCGATCTCTCCAACACTCTGCGGACTGCATTGGCTGCCAATTGGTTTCCGGACTCAATTCAAAGTGTTGGTTATGACCTATAAAGTCCTGCATGGCATGGGACCAGAATACCTACGGAACCGCCTCCTGCTGCATGAGTCCCAGCGACCGGTCAAGTCCCACAGAGTCAGCCTTCTCCAGGTCCTGTCAATTAGACAATGTCACTTGGCGGGGCCTAGGGGAAGAGCCTTCTCTGTGGTGGTCCCGGCCCTCTAGAATCGGCTCCCCCTGGAGATTTGTACTACTCCAACCCTCCTTGCCTTCCGTAAGAGTCTGAAGACTCATTTATGCCGCCAGGCCTGGGCCATTAGATCCTTGCCCCCTGGCCAATGAATGTGTAGAGAATGTTGAGTGAATGGAATGGTTGTTTTCTATGTTTTCTTGGGGTTTTAATTAAAACCTTGGGATTTTAATTGGATTCAAGATATTGTACACTGTTTATTATATGTTGTGAGCCGCCCTGAGTCCTCGGAGAGGGGCGGCATAGAAATCCTATCATTATTATTATTATTATTATTATTATTATTATTATTATTGATAATACTAATAATAATGATAATGATAATAATAACAATAAG
This sequence comes from Erythrolamprus reginae, assembly GCF_031021105.1. Classification (NCBI taxonomy): domain Eukaryota; kingdom Metazoa; phylum Chordata; class Lepidosauria; order Squamata; family Dipsadidae; genus Erythrolamprus; species Erythrolamprus reginae. The sequence continues at coordinate 352,742,581 of NC_091951.1, forward strand.
AATAATAAGAATAAGAATAATAATAATAATAATAATAATAATAAGAATAATTTATTAGATTTGTATGCTGCTCCTCTCCGAGGACTCAGAGCAGCTCACAACAGCAACAAAATGCAATATGATACAAATCCAATATTAAAACTAATTCAAAAACCCATTATTACTAAAAAAAAACCATTCAATTCTACACAAACACACCATTATCAAATGCTAGAATCAGAAAGATGGGGGGGGAGGGTTAGTCCCCCCCATGCCTGGTGGCATAGATGGGTCTTTAGCATCTTGCGGAAGGCAAGGAGGGTGAGGACAATTCGAATCTACAGGGGGAGTTGATTCCAGAGGGTCGGGGCCGCCACAGAGAGGACTCTACCCTTAGGTCCCGTCAGGCGGCATTGTTGTAGTTGAATGAGTTGTAGTTAAAATGATGGAGACTCTACTCAAAAAGAGGATAAATCAGCACCTAAAAAAAAATAACTTATTGGACCCAAATCAGCATGGCTTTACTGAAGGCAAATCATGTCAGACTAATCTCATTGATTTCTTTGACTATGTCACAAAGGTGTTGGATGAAGGTGGTGCCGTGGATATTGCCTACCTGGACTTCAGCAAAGCCTTTGATACAGTTCCACATAAAGAGCTGATAGATAAATTAGTGAAGATTGGACTTAATCCCTGGATAGTTCAATGGATTTGCAGCTGGCTGAAGCGTAGACATCAGAGAGTTATTGTTAATGGCGAGTATTCTGAGCAGAGACAGGTTACAAGCGGTGTGCCACAAGGGTCTGTTCTGGGTCCTATTCTTTTTAATATGTTTGTGAGTGACATAGGGGAAGGTTTGGTAGGGAAGGTTTGCCTATTTGCCGATGACTCTAAAGTGTGCAATAGGGTTGATATTCCTGGAGGCGTCTGTAATATGGTAAATGATTTAGCTTTACTAGATAAATGGTCTAAGCAATGGAAACTGCAGTTTAATGTTTCCAAATGTAAAATAATGCACTTGGGGAAAAGGAATCCTCAATCTGAGTATTGTATTGGCAGTTCTGTGTTAGCAAATACTTCAAAAGAAAAGGATTTAGGGGTAGTGATTTCTGACAGTCTCAAAATGGGTAAACAGTGCAGTCAGGCAGTAGGGAAAGCAAGTAGGATGCTTGGCTGCATAGCTAGAGGTATAACAAGCAGGAAGAGGGAGATTATGATCCCGCTATATAGAATGCTGGTGAGACCACATTTGGAATACTGTGTTCAGTTCTGGAGACCTCACCTACAAAAAGATATTGAGAAAATTGAACAGGTCCAAAGACGGGCTACAAGAATGGTGGAAGGTCTTAAGCATAAAACGTATCAGGAAAGACTTAATGAACTCAGTCTGTAGAGTCTGGAGGACAGAAGGAAAAGGGGGGACATGATCGAAACATTTAAATATATTAAAGGGTTAAATAAGGTTCAGGAGGGAAGTGTTTTTAATAGGAAAGTGAACACAAGAACAAGGGGACACAATCTGAAGTTAGTTGGGGGAAAGATCAAAAGCAACATGAGAAAATATTATTTTACTGAAAGAGTAGTAGATCCTTGGAACAAACTTCCAGCAGACGTGGTAGATAAATCCACAGTAACTGAATTTAAACATGCCTGGGATAAACATATATCCATCCTAAGATAAAATACAGAAAATAGTATAAGGGCAGACTAGATGGACCATGAGGTCTTTTTCTGCCATCAGACTTCTATGTTTCTATTGTTTTGTCGACAGGACCCGGAGAAGGCGGTCCTGTGGGTATTCTGGTCTGATGCCATGTAGGGCTTTATAGGTCTTTACCAACACTTTGAATTGTGACCGGAAACTGATCGGCAACCAATGTAAGCCGCGGAGTGTTGACGAGACGTTGGCTTATCTAGGAAGGCCCATGATTGCTTGCGCAGCCGCGTTCTGCATGATCTGAAGTTTCCGAACACTCTTCAAAGGTAGCCCCATCTAGAGAGTGTTGCAGTAGTCAAACCTCGAGGTGATGAGGGCATGAGTGACTGTGAGCAATGACTCCTGTCCAAATAGGGCCGCAACTGGTGCACCAGGCGAACCTGGGCAAACGCCCTCCTCCCCACAGCTGAAAGATGATGCTCTAATCTTAGCTGTGGATCGAGGAGGACGCCTCGATAATAAATAAATAATAAATCTTTTTTACACAAACAGTCACATATTTTATTGAAATGGAATGTAACATTCTCAGATGAAACATTCCTTTGGGGGTTTTCAGCTCCTACAGTGGGGTGTTATTGTTGTTAAAAAGGAGCGATATTGTTTGAATGCTGTAATGCAGGCTAATTCTGACCAATCAGGAGCTCGATCCTAACTGGCTCACAGCTGACCTTCATCCTTTTCTGAGATGGCTAAAATGAGGACCAAGGTATAACACCTACGCTCCACGAGCTGCACTGGCTACCGATTAGTCTCCAGGCACAATTCAGTTTAGTTAGTTTAGTTTAGTTTAGTTTAATTGGATTTATATGCCGCCCCTCTCTGAAAACTCAGGGCGGCTAACAGCCATCATAAACAGTATACAATAATAATCCAATAATAAAAGCGAATTAAAAACCCCTTAATATAAAAAACCAAACATACATACAAACATACCATACATACAGTTTTAGGCCTAGGGGGAGAAGGAATCTCAATTCCCCCATGCCTGGTGGCAGAGGTGGGTTTTAAGTAGCTTGCAAAAGGCAAGGAGGGTGGGGGCAATTCTAATCTCTGGGGGGAGTTGATTCCAGAGGGCCGGGGCCACCACAGAGAAGGCTCTTCCCCTGGGTCCCGCCAAGCGGCATTGTTTAGTTGATGGGACCCGGAGAAGATCCACTCTGTGGGACCTAACTGGTCGCTGGGATTCGTGCAGCAGAAGGCGGTCCCTGAGATAATCTGGTCCGGTGCCATGAAGGGCTTTATACAATTCAAGTGTTGGTTATCACCTATAAAGCCCTACGTGGCTCAGGGCCGGACTATCTACAGGACCCCCTCTTGCCACATACCTCCTAGAGACCAATAAGATCGCACAGGGTCGGCCTCCTCCAGGTCCTGTCAACTGAGCAATGCAGGCTGGTGGGACCGTGGGGGAGGGCCTTCTCTGTGGCTGCCCTGGCTCTATGGAACCAACTCCCTCCCCCAATGTCCATAGTGCCCCCACCCTACTGGCCTTCCGAAAAGCCACAAAGACCTGGCTTTGCCGGCAGGCCTGGCAGCCATGAAACTGACATCTGTCATGGCCAAATTATATTGAATGGTATGTATGTGTGTTGCCTTATGAGTTTTTAACTGGGGTTTTAAAGTTTTAGGTTTTCCATATTTGACTTCTTTTTTACTGTATTTCTATTTTTATATTGTTGTAAACTATCCTGAGTCCTTTGGGATTGGGTGGCATAGAAGTCGAGTAACAATTTATGATTGAAATTAATAAAGATTAAGATTTAGGTAACATTATATAACATAGCAATGTAAAACTAGTAGGCTGATAAAATAAAATTTTAAAAAAGCTGTAGCAATAATGTCAACGGGTAGTTTGGCAAATGTGTAAATTGTTGAGTGCTTTACACTTGATATATAATTGTAACTATGAATGACGATATCTAGATGTTTGTATAGGTCGTGTCTTGTTTTTGTTTCTCCGAGTCTACAGAGAGGGGCGGCATACAAATCTAATAAATAAATAAACAGTTGTGTATTTGTAAATATAGAGCGCTGGTGAGACCACATTTGGAATACTGTGTTCAGTTCTGGAGACCTCACCTACAAAAAGATATTGACAAAATTGAACGGGTCCAAAGACGGGCTACAAGAATGGTGGATCAGGAAAGACTTCATGAACTCAATCTGTATAGTCTGGAGGATAGAAGGAAAAGGGGGAACATGATCGAAACATTTAAATATGTGAAAGGGTTAAATAAGGTCCAGGAGGGAAGTGTTTTTAATAGGAAAGTGAACACAAGGACAAGGGGACACAATCTGAAGTTAGTTGGGGGAAAGATCAAAAGCAACGTGAGAAAATATTATTTTAATGAAAGAGTAGTAGATCCTTGGAACAAACTTCCAGTAGTAGATCCTTGGAACAAACTTCCAGTAGTAGATCCTTGGAACAAACTTCCAGAAGACATGGTAGATAAATCCACAGTCACTGAATTTAAACATGCCTGGGATAAACATATATCCATCCTAAGATAAAATACAGAAAATAGTATAAGGGCAGACTAGATGGACCATGAGGTCTTTTTCTGCCGTCAAACTTCTATGTTTCTATGTAAATAATTAATAAAGACTATTTTTTTAAAAAGAGAAGTCGAGTAAAATAAATAACTAAAAAATCAATGACAGCTTTCCATGTTTCTTTTTTCTTGCTAACCCTGCGCAGACTTCAAATCCCAACCTGAGCCGTCCCCGGTCCTGAGTCAACTGACCCAGCGGCAGCAACAACCGCCCCCCTCACCGGCAGCCGCTGCCCCCCCACCGCCCGGACTGGAATATTTCACCTCCTCGCAGAAAGCCCGGGAGCCCTTGCCGGTGGATAGCTGTGCATCTGGCCACAAGAGCGGTCCACCCTCCAGCCTGTCTCCAGAGAACCAAGGGGCGCCCGTCCACCAATTGCAGCAGAAACAGATCAAGCCATCCAAGCGGAGGACGCCCCCAGTGTCAAAAGTGAGTAATTTTGCAGCGGTACGTGAATTTCTGGGAAATGGCTGATCTGTGCACAAATGGAGACAGTGTCAGCGTCCCAATAGTCATCTGAGAAATAAATCAAGAGTCCAGACCTTGCTCTCCTTCCAAGTTCCAATTTATGAACAGAGCCATGTTGGTTAAAGACTGTAGTCAACCCGATACAGTGATACCTCGTCTTACAAACCCCTCGTCATACAAACTTTTTGAGATACAAACCTGGGGTTTAAGGTTTTTATGCCTCTTCTTTCAAACTATTTTCACCTTCCAAACCCAAGCCGCCGCCACTGGGATGCCCCGCCTCCGGACTTCTGTTGCCAGCGAAGCGCCCGTTTTTGCGCTGCTGGGATTCCCCTGAGGCTCCCCTCCATGGGAAACACCACCTCCGGGATTTCATATTTTTGCGATGCTGCAGGGGAATCCCAGCAGCGCAAAAACAGGTGCTTCGCTGGCAACGGAAGTCCGGAAGTGGGGTTTCCCAGTGAGGGGAGCCTCAGCGAAATTGCAGCATCATAAAAACACGGAAGTCTGGAGGTGGGGTTTCAAGGACTTCTGTGTTTTTGTGATGCTGCAATTTCGCTGAGGCTCCCCTCACTGGGAAACCCCACCTCTGGACTTCCGTTGCCAGCGAAGCGCCCGTTTTTGCTTTGCTGGGATCCCCCTGCTTGCACACATTAATCGCTTTTCTATTGATTCCTATGGGAAACATTGTTTCGTCTTACAAACTTTGCATCTTACAAACCTCATCCCGAAACCAATTAAGTTCGTAAAACGGGGTATCACTGTACTAACTTTCCCTACAGTTCTCCACCCAGTTTAAGGTTTATCCCTTGTTCTCACATCTACAAGTTCATCAGATGGACCACTCTGGTTGTTTCTACATCCATGATCCTCCTCTGTACTTCCATCTGGTGCTGAACAAAGGATGACCTTGAATCTTCTGGAAGGAATTGGTTGTGGCTAGTAATCTTTCCCCCTCATGCAGCCACCCCTCCCCGATTCCCACTAATCTACTTGGTGCTCCTTGTCCACCTCGGGTCGTGTCAGGTTCTGAGGAGGATGAGCCAGGCCCCTCTGGATACCCTGGCCCAGGGGGGGTTGCCAGATGATGCAGAGAGCGAGACTTGAGGGAGAAAGTGACTTGAGTGGGCCTGAGGAACCACTAGAGGGGGCTGGTGTGACAATGGGAGAGTGGTCCCTGTCAGAGAGTGAGGAAGACATGAGAGGGGAAAGTCAGTGGATTAACCCTCGCTATAGAAGGTTGCTCCGAAGGCGAGAGGAGTTGCAGCCTTAGCCTCTTTGGGGTGTGATGTCACTTTCAGGCAGTGTAAAGGAAAAGGATTGTGGGAAATGGGGTGTGGAGAATCAACGTTCAATGGAAGAGACATGAGGGTGGGAGGTGTAATTGAACAAGGCTTAAAAATCATGATTTCTACTTCAATGCAAGACATTCTTTCTGTGAGCAAAAACATACGTTTAAGGAATGAATGGACTATCTAAGGAATGCAGATACAACCGAGGTTTTGGCGCTCTGCCCAGACATAGATTACAGTTAATTCTAAAGAGAAAAATAACATAGAAACATAGAAGCATAGAAGTCTGACGGCAGAAAAAGACCCCATGGTCCATCTAGTCTGCCCTTATACTATTTTCTGTATTTTATCTTAGGATGGATATATGTTTATCCCAGGCATGTTTAAATTCAGTTACTGTGGATTTATCTACCACGTCTGCTGGAAGTTTGTTCCAAGGATCTACTACTCTTTCAGTAAAATAATATTTTCTCATGTTGCTTTTGATCTTTCCCCCAACTAACCTCAGATTGTGTCCCCTTGTTCTTGTGTTCACTTTCCTATTAAAAACACTTCCCTCCTGGACCTTATTTAACCCTTTAATATATTTAAATGTTTCGATCATGTCCCCCCTTTTCCTTCTGTCCTCCAGACTATACAGATTGAGTTCATGAAGTCTTTCCTGATACGTTTTATGCTTAAGACCTTCCACCATTCTTGTAGCCCGTCTTTGGACCCGTTCAATTTTGTCAATATCTTTTTGTAGGTGAGGTCTCCAGAACTGAACACAGTATTCCAAATGTGGTCTCACCAGCATTCTATATAGCGGGATCATAATCTCCCTCTTCCTGCTTGTTATACCTCTAGCTATGCAGCCAAGCATCCTACTTGCTTTCCCTACTGCCTGACTGCACTGTTCACCCATTTTGAGACTGTCAGAAATCACTACGCCTAAATCCTTCTCTTCTGAAGTTTTTGCTAACACAGAACTGCCAATACAATAGTCAGATTGAGGATTCCTTTTCCCCAAGTGCATTATTTTACATTTGGAAACATTAAACTGCAGTTTCCATTGCTTTGACCATTTATCTAGTAAAGCTAAATCATTTACCATATTGCCGACGCCTCCAGGAATATCAACCCTATTGCACACTGTAGAGTCATCGGCAAATAGGCAAACCTTCCCTACCAGACCTTCCCCTATGTCACTCACAAACATATTAAAAAGAATAGGACCCAGAACAGACCCTTGTGGCACACCGCTTGTAACCTGACTCTGCTCAGAATACTTGCCATTCACAACAACCCTCTGGTGTCTATGCTTCAGCCAGCTGCAAATCCATTGAACTATCCAGGGATTAAGTCCAATCTTCACTAATTTATCTATCAGCTCTTTATGTGGAACCGTATCAAAGGCTTTGCTGAAGTCCAGGTAGGCAATATCCACGGCACCACCTTCATCCAACACCTTTGTGACATAGTCAAAGAAATCAATGAGATTAGTCTGACATGATTTGCCTTCAGTAAAGCCATGCTGATTTGGGTCCAATAAGTTATTGTTTTTTAGGTGCTGATTTATCCTCTTTTTCAGTAGAGTCTCCATCATTTTAACGACAACTGATGTCAAGCTAACTGGCCTGTAGTTACCAGCTTCTTCTCTACTGCCCTTCTTGTGGATAGGCACAACACTTGCCATTCTCCAATCCTCAGGAACATCTCCTGTTAACAAGGATTGGTTAAACAAATCAGTCAGGGGGGTAGCAATGACAGATCTGAGTTCTTTAAGAACTCTGGGGTGGATGCCATCTGGACCCATTGCCTTATTTATCTTTAATTGTTCAAGTTCTTCTAAGACATCGGCTTCTAAGATCACTGGAGCTGAATCCGTACAGTTGGAAGCAATGCTATATCCCTCTATAGTATTATTTTGTAAGGTGTCTTTTGAGAAAACTGAACAGAAGTAGCTATTGAAATGGTCAGCGATCTCCTTATTCCCATTAATGCATGTATTTTTCCCGGTACTAAGCTTCGTGATGCCGCAGTTTTTCTTCTTCTTATCACTAATATATCTGAAGAAGGTTTTATCCCCCTTCTTTAGAGATTTGGCAATTTCTTCCTCTTTTGAGGCTTTAGCAGCATATATTATCTGTTTTGCCTCCTTCTGTCTCATTTTATACACCTCCCTATCAGCTATACTTCCAGACTCTTTATACCTCCTATAGGCAGCCTTTTTTTCATTGACTATAGTCCTTACATCATTGCTAAACCATAGCGGTTTCTTCTTCCTTTAACTTCTTATATGCTCTTTTAAAAAAAATTATTTATTGAAGAAAGAACACCACCACAATATATATATGTGTGTCTACATGTACAAATCACAAAAGAGATATTTTAGCATGAGGAATATAAAGACAAGTACAAAATTTCTATTTACGATGTGTACAAGTGACTCACTAGATATCAACAAGGGGATAAAACTTCAGTTTTAGAAATTGAAATTATTCCTGTAGAAATCAATGACCACAAAAATACCAGTAATTAACAGAAATGTAACAAGTCTATGAAGAGGAGGTAGACCTACAAAGAGGTAGACCTGCCTCTGTTGCATATATGTACAGTTTCCTTCTCTTTTTTTCTTCCTTCCTTTTTTTCTCTTTTCTTCATCTTCTCTTTCCTCTTCTCTTCTTTAACTCTTCTTTGCTTTTTATGTTTTATTTTATTAATGTGTGGTACTGTTCTCTCCTTTCTATTCAATTAAGACATTAACTACTTATTATGATAGAGGTTCATTGCAAAAACCATATACAGTGATACCTTGTCTTACAAACTTAATTAGTTCCGGGACGAGGTTCTTAAGGTGAAAAGTTTGTAAGACGAAACAATGTTTCCCATAGGAATCAATGGAAAAGCGATTAATACGTGCAAGCCCAAAATTCACCCCTTTTGCCAGCCGAAGCGCCCGTTTTTGCACTGCTGGGATTCCCCTGAGGCTCCCCTCCATGGGAAACCCCACCTCCGGACTTCTGTGTTTTTGCGATGCTGCAGGGGAATCCCAGCAGGGGAATCCCAGCATCACAAAAACGAGCGCTTCACTGGCAGCGGAAGTCCGGAGGTGGGGTTTAGGGAGCCTCAGTGAAATCGCAGCATCGCAAAAACACCAAAGTCCTCGAAACCCCACCTCCAGACCTCTGTGTTTTTGCGATGCTGCGATTTCACTGAGGCTCCCCTCGCTGGGAAACCCCACCTCCAGACAAAAACAGGTGCTTCGCTGGCAACGGGAGTCCGGAAGTGGGGCATCCCAGTGGCGGTGGTGGGTTTGTAAGGTGAAAATAGTTTGTAAGAAGAGGCAAAAAAATCTTAAACCCTATGACGACAATGTGAAAAATAAATTCCAATCACTTTTTGTATGTAAAGAAATGTAAACCGGAGCTAAGGAAGAAATTGAAACTTATTGCAAATAATTTAACCCCCTAAATGGTGGTGGGGTTTTATTGGTGTTGGGCAATTTTTCTTTTAAGTATTTTTGTTGTTGTTGTTGTAATAAAATTTAATTTAAAAAAATATTTTTAAAAAAATCTTAAACCCCGGGTTTGTATCTCAAAAAGTTTGTATGACGAGGCGTTTGTAAGACGAGGTATCACTGTATTCTATCCCACATGGATGGGGCTTTGCTTGCTTGCGCACCCTGGTGTCTGGCCTGCCGTGGTCCACTGCCGGTAGTTGAGGACCCCATGATTTAGAAAACCAAGTCGAGGCAGTACTGACGGATCCTTTCCAACGACCGTTGGATCACTGCATTAAACAGGAAATGTCCTTTCTCTGGCCTTCCTGGTTACAATCTGCTCTGTCTCTTTTCAGATCCCTTCCTCTGCAGTGGAAATGCCTGGATCAACCGATGTTTCGGGCCTCAACGTACAATTTGGAGCACTGGAATTCGGGCTGGAGCCTGCGGTCTCGGAGTTCGGACCTGCTTTGAGCTACGAAAGCAGCCCACCACCCAATAATATCTTGTACACCAAGCCTGTAAAGTAAGTCTGGGATTTTTCAGTCTCTACGGGCTGGGGACGAAGAGAGGCGGGTGGTCTCGCCCATGTCATCGTCACAATGGCGCAGGATGTGACAGGCACAGAGGAGGTCGGTTGAGCAGTGGTGGGGGTTAGAATGCCCCTCCTGGATGCCTCTGGGATAGAGCAGGAATGTAAAGATCTACAGGGGGTGGACACAAAAATGGAAACACTTGTCTTTTTGGCATCATAATGTTTGAACATGTTCAAATCATAGAAACATAGAAGACTGACGGCAGAAAAAGACCTCGTGGTCCATCTAGTCTGCCCTGATACTATCTCCTGTATTTTATCTTAGGATGGATATATGTTTATACCAGGAGATGTTTAAATTCAGTGACTGTGGATTGACCAACCACGTCTGCTGGAAGTTTGTTCCAAGCATCTACTCCTCTTTCAGTAAAATAATATTTTCTCACGTTGCTTTTGATCTTTCCCCCAACTAACTTCAGATTGTGTCCCCTTGTTCTTGGGTTCATTTTCCTATAAAAACACTTCCCTCCTGAACCTTATTTAGCCCTTTAACATATTTAAATGTTTTGAACATGTCCCCCCTTTTCCTTCCCCCCTTTTCCTTCAATCAAAATTTGACATATTTTAATTTTCTTTTAATTCTGTTATTTGTTATGTTTTTTAAATTACCTTTTTTTTAAACAGAAATTTAAGGAAATTAGTTATAACCTTCTAGAAATGGCAGACCTCTCAGACTTTCAAAGAGGCCAAATTGTTGGTGCTCGAATGGCAGGCGCTCATGTAACCAAAAGTGCCCAAATGTTTGGCGTTTCAAGAGGTCATGTCTCAAAAGTCATGACTGCTTTTGAAAGAGAAGGGAAAACGTCCTCAGCCAAGCACAGGTCTGGTCGAAAGTCGAAGTTGTCTGAGAGAGACTGGTCGGACTCTAAAACGAATTGCTAGAGCGCATCGCAAGACTGCAGCTCCTAAAATCACTGCAGAGCTCAATAGACAGGTACAGAACCCAGTTTCCACAAAAACTGTTCGAAGGGAGCTTCACAAATCTGGATTCCAGGGAAGAGCTGCAACGTGTTTCCATTTTTATGTCTACCCCCTGTATCTGGAAAATGGGGATACTGGAGAAGATTAAGAACTTTCAGAAGGGAAGGGGGCATCCAGTTCCATTTCTTCTGGGATGATGCTGTATTCAACAGGGTGTCCAGCAAACCTGGAAAACAGGGGAATCAGGGAATTATCATGAATATCATGAAAAAAATGGAATAAATCAGGGGAAAAACACCAAACTGTATTAAAATGTTTAAAAGTCAGGGAAAAATCATGTGAAAAAAAAAACGGATTGCGCTGCCTGGCAGAGTCAAGCAAAAATGAGCATAACTGTTGCAGCAATGTGCTTCCTCAACTACCGATATTTCTCCATGGCTTAGCCATTTGGTATGACGCCATCTACAGCCACACCTTAACTAGATCGCAAGTTACAGGGAAATATCAGGGAAATACCAGGGAATGTCAAAATGCTTTCCCCCCTGAACACCCTGATTCAAGCATGACACACATAATCTGACAGGTTGGGAAGCAGGAAGCGGGAGAGGAAAATAGTTTCCTAACATGGATGATGTTACCTAGTTGGGTAATCAGATGTCTGCAAGGAAGCCACCAAGTTGAGTGAGCACAAAGGACCCCACAGTCCTCCTCCTCCTCCTTCTCCTCGCATACCCCATTTCTTTCTAGCACTGATAATGTTACCTCGTAATAATAAATAAAAAATAAATGCTATAAATCGGTCAAGACATTTCCTGAAATGTCAGAATATTCCAGTCACCCCAGTAATCATTCCTCTGCCTCTGTGCTTTCAGTCTGCCTCTTGAGAGGGAATATTAAACTGTCCCCCTCTCCTGTCCCCCTTTTCTCAGATTTTCACGCTGTTTTTTCCTCTTAACCTCATTTCTGACTCATCATTTTCAGGAGCCTGAAAAGCACACACACAACGTTCGGCGCATATTTTCCTTCTTTGTTTCAGTTCATCTGCATAACCGCCCACCTCACTCCATGTCACAACCCACTTAAACACAACCGGCGCTTCTGAAAACACCGCAAACCAGCAGCCCTGGCCAAATCCTTTCCCTTCCGTGCCTGGGAAAGCAGCCAGGTCTTTAATGCTTTCCAGAGTGAGAATAGAGTTGTGGTTAAACTTTGGGCGGTGTGTGGAAAGAAGAGTCTTAATCCTGTTAATTGCCTTATTGTGAGTTTAGCTTTTGTGTTTTTTTTTTCACTGCATGGATCCCCCATTGTTCAGAATGCATTTTGCAGAGGTTGAAGCCCTGGGTTGTATAAACATAGGCATAGAATCAAAATCACGTGAAATATTAGTACCACTTTATAAACACTTAGTAAGGCCATACCTGGTCTTGAGTAAATACAGAGAAGAGCAACAAAGAGGATTAAGGGACTGGAGGCTAAAACATATGAGGAACAGTTGAAGGAACTGGGCATGGCTAGTTTAATGAAAAGAAGAACCAGAGGAGACATGATAGCAGTCTAACAATATCTCAGGGGCTGCCACAAAGAGGAAGGAGTCGAGCTATTCTCCAAAGCACCTGCTGCACGAATCCCAGCGACCAGTTAGGCCCTCTGGAACCAACTACCCCCAGAGATTAGAATTGCCCCCACCCTCCTCGCCTTTCGTAAGCTTCTTAAAACCCACCTCTGCCGTCAGGCATGGGGGAACTGAGATATTCTTTCCCCCTAGGCCTTTACAATTTACGCATGGTATGTCTGTATGTACCGTGTTTCCCCGATAGTAAGACAGTGTCTTACTTTCTTTTTACCCCCAAAAGCCCCACTAGGTCTTACTTTCGGGGTATGTCTTACATACCCCCCCCCCCCCGCCGTTTCCCGCCTCCACTCACCAAATTGACAGGGTGAAGTCGGGAAGACCCAGGGAAGGTTTCTTCGGCCGCCCAGCAGCTGATCTGCTCGGCAGCGCGGCAGCAGCCCTGGCGGCGGTTCCCTCCGCTTTGACGGCGCTGGTCCGCTCGCTCGTCCCCGCAACCGACCCGTTTCCCCGACACGCGTCTGGAGGGGAGTAGCCGCTCTGCGCAGTTGGGCAGCCCTGCCTGCCGGAAAGGAGGCGGGCGAAGGAGGGCGCAGCTCCGGCCGCCCGCTCGGCTCGCTTCTACAACTTCGGACCAGCGCCGTCCTTCGCCTCGCATTTCCGGGTTGGCGAGCCTGGATTGTTTTTCCTGCGAGCGCTAGTCCCCGCTAAGCCTTCTGCGCCTGACTCGGCGAGGCGAGAGGGAAGAAGGAGAAGCGCAAGTGGATGCGGAGCGAAGGACGGATAAATGCCTCCCGGGCGCTCCGCATCCACTTGCGCTTCTCCTTCTTCCCTCTCGCCTCGCCGAGTCAGGCGCAGAAGGCTTAGCGGGGACCAGCGCTCGCAGGAAAAACAATCCAGGCTCGCCAACCCGGAAATGCGAGGCGAAGGACAGCGCTGGTCCGAAGTTGTAGAAGCGAGCCGAGCGGGCGGCCGGAGCTGCGCCCTCCTTCGCCCGCCTCCTTTCCGGCAGGCAGGGCTGCCCAACTGCGCAGAGCGGCTCCTCCCCTCTAGACGCGTGTCGGGGAAACGGGTCGGTTGCGGGGACGAGCGAGCGGACCAGCGCCGTCAAAGCGGAGGGAACCGCCGCCAGGGCGCCGCGAACTGCTCCAACGCTTCCCTCGCTTTTAGTACCGTGTTTCCCCGAAAGTAAGACATATGTATGGCTTATATTAGCCGACCCCCCTGAAACCCCCCATATATCTTACAATCGGGGGGGTCTTACTATCGGGGAAACACGGTATGTTGGTTTTTATAATAAGGGTTTTTTAGTTATTTTAGTATTGGATTGGATTGTTACATGCTATTTTTATAATTGTTGTTAGCCGCCCTGAGTCTACGGAGAGGGGCGGCATACAAATCAAATCCAATAAATAAATAAATAAACTAAATAAATAAAAATAAAGAATCAATGGGTGGAAACTAAACAAGGAGAGAAGCAACTGAGAACTAAGGACAGTTAGAACAATTAACCAGAGGAACAGCTTGCCACCAGAAGTTGTGAATACTCCAACACTAGAGGTTTTTAAGAAGATGTTGGATAACCATTTATCTGAAGTGGTGAAGGGTTAGGGTTAGGGAGTTGTACTAGAAGACCTCCAAAATCCCTTCCAACTCTGTTATTATTATGTCAATACAACACAGCAAACGAGATCACTATAGGGCTGCATGATGTAGCGGCGAATTATGTTTGCGGATCCCAGTCAAGCCGCCTTTTGCAATTGACAGATGGAGATTTTGTCAATTCCGATGGTTTTCAAATGTCTGCTGAGATCCTTTGACCCTGCGCCCAGCGTGCCAAGGACCACTGGGACCCCTTTCACTGGCTTATGCCAGAGTCATTGCAGCTCGATTCTTAGATCTTCGTATTTCACTAATTTCTCTAGCTGCTTCTCAATTTTTCTGTCTCCTGGATGATGATGATGATTATTATCATTATCATTATCATTATCATTATCATTATTATTATTATTATTATTATTATTATTATTATTATTATTATTATTAAAGTCTTGACTTTGCCTTACCTCTGCCAGGACTCGAAACTTCTCTTAAGCCTGCTTGGTTCTAAGTTGTGGAAATGTTTGTGAAATGTTCCTTTTCCCTCCCGATTCATGTACAGGTAGTCCTCCCCTTACGACCACGATCGAGCCCCGCATTTTGCATCACTAAGCAAAACTTTTGCCGAGTTGATTTTTGCCCCATTCTGCAGCCTTTCTTTCCCACAATTGTTAAAACGAATCACTGCAGCTATCAAGTTAGCAGCAGGCTCGTTAAACACATCTTCCTCATGGACTTTGGGTTATGAGTCGCCCAGAGTCCTTTGGGAGTTGGGTGGCATATAAATCCAAATATATAGAACAAATAAAATAAAATAAAATAAATGTCTGAAGATGGCAAAAGGGGATCATGTGAGGCTGCAACGGTCATAAACCGAGTCCTCGGAGAGGGGCGGCATACAAATCTAAATTATTATTATTATTATTATTATTATTATTATTATTATTAATAATAATAATATGAGCCAGTTGCTGAGCATCTGAATTTTAATCACAGGGAAGCTACGACGGTCCATAAGTGCCCAAAAATGTTCATAAGTCTCTTTTCCCCCCACTGCTATTGTAGCTACAAACTGTCACAAAGCGTGTTGTAAGACAAGGACTGCCTGTATTCCCGGTTGTGTCTCCCTGGTTTAGCCTAGCTGGTGAGCTGCCTAGCGAATCCTGAATAAGCCTTGACCGAGACCCTACGTGGTTTTTTTTTTTACCTTTTCCAGTGAACCTCTGAATACCTCTTTGCCAATGTCCAATACAGTACAGGAGTCGGCCTACGTCACCCCTGCCGTCACCTCCAGCCTGAGCTGTTCTGTCCAGAGCACTAGCCTTGTAACGGCCCCCGCCTCTTCCTCCTCCTCCTCCTCCTCTTACGACCAGGCCTCTGCGCATAACAGGGTGACATACCAAAGTTCGGTGCCTCCGTCAGAACCTGCCTCCTCCGTGGCTGTCATGGTAAGTAGGCTCAGGGTTGGGGGCCTTGGGTGGACTTCTTTCAGATGAGGGTGCACGCTGGCCTCGGGTGAACTTCCCTCCCAACTGTGTTCCTTTTTATTTACTTTTATTTAGATATTTTTATGGCCTTTCACTCGCCAAACTCTAAGCGGTTCCCAATCAACAACATACAAAAGGGAAAAATACTGTTATGTATTTAGTGTCTTGTGGGAACCTAAGCGAAGAGAAGTAAATGTATACACAAGCATATATACAGCCGCCCTGAGTCCAAAGAGAAAGGCGGCATAAAAATCTAATTAATAAATTATATACATATGTAACCGTGTGTGTGTGTGTGTGAGAGAGAGAGAGAGAGAGAGAGAGAGAGAGAGAGAGACTTTTTGTCGAGGCCCAGTTTTTTTGCAGAGCCCCAGGTTCAAATCCCAGTAAGTGTATGGCTACCTGATGAAGGCAAATAAGCCCAAAATGGATCTACAGTGTTCCCTCGTTTTTTGCGATTTCGAACTTCGTGAAAAGTCTATGCCACGGTTTTTCATAAATATTAATTAAAAAATACTTTGTGGGTTTTTTCCCTATACCACGGTTTTTCCCACCCGATGATGTCCTATGTCATCGCCAAACTTTCGTCTGCCTTTAATAAATATATATTTTTAATAAACTTTAATAAATAAACATGATGAGTGATAATCTGAATGGTTGCTAAGGGAATGGAAAATTGCAATTTAGGGGTTTAAAGTGTTAAGGGAAGGCTTGGGATACTGTTCATAGCCAAAAATAGTGTATTTACTTCTGCATCTCTACTTGGCGGAAATTCGACTTTCGCGGGCGGTCTTGGAACACATCCCCCACGAAAATCGAGGGAACACTGTATACTAGTCTCCCTTTTCATTATCAGAAAAAATGTGTTACATACAGATATGACACCCGAGGTATTGGGCGACATATAAGTCAGATAAATTAAATTATATACAGTGCTACCTCATCATACGAACTTAATTGGTTCCAGGAGGAGGTTTGTAAGGTGAAAAGTTCGTAAGATGAAACAATGTTTCCCATAGAAATCAATGTAAAAGCAAATAATGCTGCAAATCCTTCAGGAAAATCCCAAACTTTAGAAGGGAGGCGAACAGAGGGCAGGGAGGAGCAGCTAAAGGGGGCGGGTGAAAGAAGCAAGGCTCGGCTAAAGGGTGAGTGGGAAGGAAGAAAGGCAAGAGGGGCGCCCCTCCCTTTTCTTTCTTCAAAAGACACCGTTTCAGTGCCTCTGCAAGCACGTTGTTCTCTGCAAAATCTTTCCTCCCCCAAGCCGCCCCTCCCTCCTCCCTTTTCTTTCTTCAAAAGACACCCTTTCAGTGCCTTTGCAAGCACGTTGTTCTCTGCAAAATCTTTCCTCCCCCAAGCCGCCCCTCCCTCCTCCCTTTTCTTTCTTCAAAAGACACCCTTTCAGTGCCTTTGCAAGCACGTTGTTCTCTGCAAAATCTTTCCTCCCCCAAGCCGCCCCTCCCTCCTCCCTTTTCTTTCTTCAAAAGACACCCTTTCAGTACCTTTGCAAGCACGTTGTTCTCTGCAAAATCTTTCCTCCCCCAAGCCGCCCCTCCCTCCTCTCTTCTTTCTTCAAAAGACACCCTTTCAGTGCCTTTGCAAGCACGTTGTTCTCTGCAAAATCTTTCCTCCCCCAAGCCGCCCCTCCCTCCTCCCTTTTCTTTCTTCAAAAGACACCCTTTCAGTACCTTTGCAAGCACGTTGTTCTCTGCAAAATCTTTCCTCCCCCAAGCCGCCCCTCCCTCCTCTCTTCTTTCTTCAAAAGACACCCTTTCAGTGCCTTTGCAAGCACGTTGTTCTCTGCAAAATCTTTCCTCCCCCAAGCCGCCCCTCCCTCCTCCCTTTTCTTTCTTCAAAAGACACCCTTTCAGTGCCTTTGCAAGCACGTTGTTCTCTGCAAAATCTTTCCCCCTCCAAGCCGCCCCTCCCTTGTCTTTCTTCAAAAAAGGGGGAAAAAAGAAACCCCTTCATCCCAGCAGCAGCTGCTTGGGTTTGTAAGGTGAAAATAGTTCGGAAGAAGAGGCAAAAAAATCTTAAACACCGGGTTCGTATCTTGAAAAGTTCATTAGAAGAGGCGTTCGTAAGATGAGGTACCACTGTATATGTATTTATGTATGTATGTATGTATGTATATATGAAGGTCTTGGCATATTTGGGTTTCTTCCCATGTGAGTTTCAGAGATTCCTGGCGACATTTCGACGAGATCCCGCTCGCCACCTTCAGGCTGGTGCTTTCAGCTTTGTGCTAGGGCAAACAAAGCCAGTTTCGCTCTAGCACAGAGCTGAAAGTATCAGCCTGGAGGTGGCAAATGGGATGTCGTCAAAAAGTCACCAGGAATCTCTGAAACTTACATGGGAAGAAACCTGCATCTGCCAAGACCTTCCTACCTGTACCTGTGAAAATCTACGATTACAACTTTTTAGGTGACAGTCACCTGTTTTTGTTCTGTCGGGCTCTCTGATAGACTCCTCCCAAAAATTCACAGGTACAAATTTCAGACACACACTTGAAAATTCAAAACAATGTTCTTTATAATGAAAATTCACTTAACCTAAGCCCTCTTTTGGTATAGCAAAGAGCCCTCGTCTCCAAACAAACTGGTAATTTGTACAAGTCCCTTATCACTTCTGAGATACTTAGCTTGCAGCTGTGAGGCAATTCACAGTCCTTCTTCTTTCACAAAGTGACACACACTTTGCTCTGGTTTAGTTTCAAAGCGGGGAAAAATCAGCACACAAAAGGTCAAAGTCAGTAAAGCAGTCACGAAACACAAGGATCAGATAATCCTCCACAATGGCCAAACCCACAGGCTGCTCTTTATAGCAGCCTCACTAATGACCACAGCCCCACCCAACCACAGGTGGCCTCATTTTCTTTGATAATAATCTCTCAGTTGTTGCTGCCTATGCATCGCTCTCCGCATGCGTGGCTGTATCATTAACTCTTGTTCTGAATCCAAGGAGGAGCTAGATAATTGATCTCCTTCTGAGCTGTCTGCCACACTCTCCTCCTCCCTGTCACTCATGTCTTCTTGGTCAGAGGATCCTTCATCAGCAGATTCCACCGGGGGCAAAACAGGCCTGCAGCATGTGGATGTCTCCCCCACATCCACAGTCCTTGGGGCAGGAGCTGGGCCAGAGCTAACCACAACAGTTTTGTACAATTTTCTTTCCTTCTGTCATTTCTTCAAGCATGGATTGGTCATGCAGTGATATTTATTTCAAACAACAGATCATTTGACATACTTTGTATTTTTGCTTTAATTTTGGGGTTTAAAACGCCGCTAATTCCTTTCTTTGACTTTCAGAATGGACACAACAGTGTTCGAATGCAGCCAGCTCTTGACAGTAAGTAGATGAAACTCTGCTTCGCCCTTATTATCATCAATGGTGGATGTACAGTAAAGTTAAGCTTCATTGGAAAATGATAGAAAGAATAATAAAAGAAATAGTAAAACAGGAGATAGAAAAAAAACCCGGAATTTTATTTACTGGGCATAACTAATCAGAAATATAAGAAAGAGATTCTACATCTAGTCATTCATATTTTGACAGCGGCCAGGATAGTGTATGCGCAAAATTGGAAAGGGGAAAACATTCCCAAAGAAGAGGAGGTTATTAAGAAAATATTAGACTGCGCTGAAATGGATATGATGACAAGACAGTTAAAAGACCAAGAGGAAACATAATTTTATGAGATATGGAACGAAGTGTATATATGGATAAATAAGAAGAAAAACTAAAAGTAAAAAGAATAAGAGAATTGTATAAGTAGGGATATGACTTAAAAGTTATGTTAGAAGTAGTTTATATATGAAGACTTACTATATAAGGTAAAACAAATTTCTTCTTTTCATTTAAAGCAATGAGTTGATTTAAAGAATTCTTAATGTATTCTTTTTTCTGTATTGAAATTTTACTTCTAGAATAAGCGGGGAAGATACAACCCCATTTCTATGTTAAATGTATGTTTGTCAGTTTTGTCTATTTTATGAAAATTGTATGGCACCATTACTCCCCCTTGTTTTGGCAAACAGGTGGGGGGCTGATTTGCTTCCCAAATCCCCACCCCGCCCTGCCAGTAAGTTACATTTCCATGTCTCCATGTCCTCACTTATTCATCAACCTCCTAGTTGCATCACTTTAAAAATATTAAGAGCTCATTGGGCAGACTGCCCCGCTGCAGGCTAAAAGCTGACTTTTTCAGTGTGGTTGAATTTTATGTGTAGCATTTCTACTTCTTTCTTGTTTAGTATAAAATAGTATTTCATAATTTAAGATGCACGGACTTAAGATGCATGGCTAGCTGGAGAATTATGGGAGTTGAAGTCCGCACATCGAATATTGAGAAACCACACTGGTCTAGAATGCTTTCATAATAGAATAAAAACAAAACATGGCAGGGCCCTCTCTCTCTTTTTCTGCCCCTCTCCCAGCCGTAGCTCACAGTTTAAATTATAGGGTCCAAGTTACTCTTCCTTACTCTAAACATTGGATTGTTTTTCCTTTCAACTTCTCCTGCTGGATTTCAGAAAGCAGTTTTAATAGTCTACAAATGAGCAGCAGTAAGTCAAGTTTTCTATCCATTACAGCAGGGTTTCCCAACCTTGGCAACTTGAAGGTATCTGGACTTCAACTCCCAGAATTCCCCAGCCAGCATTCTCTGGCTGGGGAATTCTGGGAGTTGAAGTCCAAATATCTTCAAGTGGCCAAGGTTGGGAAACACTGCATTACAGGTAGTCCTGGCTTTGCAACAATTCATATAGTGATCATGCAACCACACTGAAACAAGTCCTTGCATTTATGACCAACACAGAATCTCATGGTCACTGGATTGAAAGTTGGGCACTGGGCACGTGGTTCAATTAACTGCAATGATTTGCTTAGTAAACACCCACACACACCAAAAAAAATGTCATAAAATAAGGTGCAGTTTCCTTAATGATCTTCTTGTTTTGGAACAAAAATTCCAGTCCCAATTGGGGTTATAAGCTCTGGACTACCTGTATCACCTTAAAGTACGTTTTGAAGGCTGTTGTGTTGTCATTCCTCAATCAGTCATAGGGATGGCGCTTAAGGAGATTCTCAGTCATCCCAATCATGATGATGATGATGATGATGATGATGACAACAACAATGGAGGACATAGAGCCAGGGTGGTGCAGTGGTTAGAATGCAGCCCTGCAGGCTACTGCTAGTGTAGTTCAGTGGTTCAAATCTCACCACCAGCTCAAAGTTCCTTCCGAGGTGGGTCAAATGAGGACCCAGATTGTTGGGGGCAAGAGGCTGATTCTGTAAACTGCTCAGAGAGGGCTGTAAAAGCACTAGAAAGTGGTAGATAAGTGGTATTGCAAGGAAGGAAGGAGGGAGGGAGGGAAGGAAGGAAGGAAGGAAAGAAAGAACATGGAACAGATGGTACAAATGGTTGAAGCAAAAAGGTTGTTTAAAAATATGAAAAAATGAAAGCTTTATTAATCCCTGTATGATTTGAAGAGATTTGCCAAAAGAAATTAAGATATATAATGTTACAAATCTTACAATTAACTCATATGTACTAATATCAGTTGTTGTTGTTAAATTTATTTCAGTACTCCTTTCTTTTCCTCATAAATGGTATAGAATGAATAAGACAAATATCCAATTAATAAAGATAGTACAATAAAGGGAAAAAGAGTATGTTATGCTGTTCAAAATGATAGTCAATTCATTAGTTGACACCTGGTTTGGTTTGGTTTGGTTTGGTTTGGTTTGGTTTGGTTTGGTTTGGTTTGGTCTATCTATCTATCTATCTATCTATCTATCTATCTATCTATCTATCTATCTATCTATCTATCTATCTATCTATCTATCTATTAGATTTGTATGCCGCCCCTCTCCGTAGACTCGGGGCGGCTCACAGCAATAATAAACAATATATAACAAATCTAATAATTTAAAAGAAACACTAAAAGCCCCATTATTAAAAGCAAACATACACACAAGCATACCATACATGGTTTGCTTGTTTTGTGTTACATTTCCGATATGATAGAGATGTGTACATTGTATATATTGTATTTATACTTTATTTCTGTGTATCTATTTAGTGTGTATGTATGTGTTTACGTTACATGTTTTAATTGTAAATAACCAATGAAGATATTATATATAATAAATAAAACCCACTTCCACGATCTTGGTGGGGCAGTTTCAGCCCTTCTCTGAATACTGTTTTCCCAACTTTGCAGCTGCTTCGTCCGTCCCCCCGTCAAAGCTGGAAACCTCTCCTCCGTCGCTACCCGCCCAGGGTCCTTCGTTGCCGAGCACCACGGCTTCCACCACTTTGCTTCTGCCTTCAGCACCTTCTCACACGGCAGCCCTTCCATCGAGCGACTTAGCCAACAGCTCCCTCTCTCAGCTAAGCAGGTAGGACAGGAGATGGAGGGGAAGGCAGTGTGGGCAGTCGCCAGACTCCAGAACCCAAGAAAGACACTTTGTGATCCTCCTAAGCAGATTCCTTTATTGTTCCTCTCCTGTAGACAGAATCTTGTCAAAGTAAAGAACGCTAACGTAACATCCCCCAAAGGCATATACAGTGGTACCTCTACTTACAAACTTAATTCGTGACCAGGTTCTTAAGTAGAAAAGTTTGTAAGAAGAAGCAATTTTTCCCATAGGAATCAATGTAAAAGCAAATAATGCGTGCGATTAGGGAAACCACAGAGAGGGTGGAGGCCCTGCTTCCTCCCAGGAGATTTCTAGAAAGGCCCCACGGAGGCTTCTCCCCGCCTTATTCTGCCCCTGTTTAGTCCCAGGAGATTCCTAGAGAGGCCCTATGGAGGCTTCTCCCTGCCTTTTCGGGCCCTGTTTCCTCCCAGGAGATTCCTAGAGAGGCCACACGGAAGCTTCTCCCTGCCTTTTCGGGCCCTGTTTCCTCTCAGGAGATACCTAGAGAGGCCCCATGGAGGCTTCTCCATGCCTTTTCCGGCCCTGTTTCCTCCCAGGAGATTCCTAGAGAGGCCCCACGGAGGCTTCTCCCTGCCTTTTCCGGTTACAGTTTTGGAGGCTTGGGTTTGTAAGTGGAAAATGGTTCTTGAGAAGAGGCAAACAAATATTGAACACCCAGTTATTATCTAGAAAAGTTCGTAAGTAGAGGCGTTTGTAGATAGAGGTACCACTGTACTCTGGGAACTATTAGAGAGGAGCTGTCTTCACTCTCTTTCTATCACTCGAGCTATCTAAACTGCATTATCTCTTGCTCTTCTGGAATTCAGCCTCTCCTTTCTGGAAATCTGGGAGAAAGAAGGGAAGGAGGGAGGAAGAGAAGGGGGGAGGGGAGGAAAGGAAAGAAAGCAAAGGGAAGGAATGTGTTATGATGAAGGGAGGGAGAATGACAGGAAGGAAGGGAAAGTAATGGGGAGGGAGAAAGAAAAGGAAGGAAGGAAGGAAGGAAGGAAAAAAGAAAGAAAGAGGAATGTGTTGTTACAGAGGCAGGGAGGAAGGAAAGACAGGAAGGGAAGGAAGGAAGGAAAAGTAACGGGGAAGGAGAAAGGAAGGAAAGAGAAAGAAAAGAAAGAAAGGGGAAGGAATGTGTTATGATGGAGGGAGGGAGGAAGGAAAGACAAGAAGAAAGGAGGCGGAGGGGAAGTAATTGGGGAGGGAGGAAGGAAGGAAGGAGGGAAGGCAGGCAGGTAAGCTCCTAAAACCAAGAAACACACCTTGTGATGATTCCTGGCAGATTTCTTTACTGTTCCTCACCGATAGACAGAATCTTGCCAAACTAAAGCATCTAACACCCCATAAGGCGTAAACCCTGGGAAGTATTAGGGAGGAGCTGTCTTCATCCTCTTTCTCTTACGCAGACCATGTAAACATTTATGTTTCTTGCTCCTCTAGCATGTGGCCCCTCCCGCCTGGGAATCCAGACCCCATTCCATTACACTAGTTAGCTGATTTCATTGATAAAAATGCTGCATCCAGAATTCCCATAGGGCAATTCTGGCAACGGAAGCACATGCATTGAGAAAGTACCCAGAGTGGGAGGGAGATAGTGGTGGAAACCAGGAGACTGTGAGTTCTGGTCCCACTGTAAGTATGAAAACCAGTTGGGTGAGTTTGGACCAATCACCAGGAGATCCTAAATTCTAGTCCCACCTTAGTCATGACAGCTGACCCAATCACTGACTCACTGCTCAATCCACTTCACAGGATGGAAACATAGAAACATAGAAGACTGATGGCAGAAAAAGACCTCATGGTCCATCTAGTCTGCCCTTATACTATTTTCTGTATTTTATCTTAGGATGGATCTATGTTTATCCCAGGCATGTTTAAATTCAGTTCCTGTGGATTTATCTACCACGTCTGCTGGAAGTTTGTTCCAAGGATCTACTACTCTTTCAGTAAAATAATATTTTCTCATGTTGCTTTTGATCTTTCCCCCAACTAACTTCAGATTGTGTCCCCTTGTTCTTGTGTTCACTTTCCTTTTAAAAACACTTCCCTCCTGGACCTTATTTAACCCTTGAACGTATTTAAATGTTTCGATCATGTCCCCCCTTTTCCTTCTGTCCTCCAGACTATACAGATTGAGTTCATGAAGTCTTTCCTGATACGTTTTATGCTTAAGACCTTCCACCATTCTTGTAGCCCGTCTTTGGACCCGTTCAATTTTCTCAATATCTTTTTGTAGGTGAGGTCTCCAGAACTGGACACAGTATTATTCCAAATGTGGTCTCACCAGCGCTCTATATAGCGGGATCATAATCTCCCTCTTCCTGCTTGTTATACCTCTAGCTATGCAGCCAAGCATCCTACTTGCTTTCCCTACCGCCTGACTGCACTGTTCACCCATTTTGAGACTGTCAGAAATCACTACCCATCGTGGGGGAAATGGGTGGTGGAAGGACAATATGATCGCTACCTTGAGTCATTTATGATGATGATAATAAAAATAAAAAGGTGGGATATAAATATCCACCCACCCACCCATCCATTCTAGGGAAGCCTAGGTCCAGCAACATTGAGCCCAAAAGTCTTCAAAGGCTGAAGCTTCCCCCAGGCAGGTCGACTTTCACGTGGGTGTTTTCTTCTAAAGGTTTATTCTAACCTCTTGAACTGACACTCTGTTTGACTTTGAGGGATGTCAAGACTGGAATGTTTTATGAGATGCTGAGATAAGGATGGACTGAGTGTAAAATAATGTTTTGGTTTCTCTTCAGTTCTCTCTCAGATCATCCAAGCAGCCTCTCTTCTGCCTCGTCACATACGGTGAGTCCTGCCCAGAAGTGGAAATGTTTGAAGTATGTTGGTATGTCTCGGTATAGCTAGGCTATGAGACCTTTGACATGCACTGAGCAGAGAATTTTAACAAAGTGTGGATGTGTGGTAAAGCCAAAGAAAAAGACACAGACTTAGTTATGCTGAATAAGTACTGTTTACATATATACAGAAACAGTCCATAACAAGCACTAAGCAAGTACACTCCGCCTCAAGGCAAAGCAAAAGTGAATGAGCGATAAGGCATCATTGAGGGGAAGGAGTACTGGCGCCCTCTTATGGCGAACCAGCCCAAAATAATTAGAGTGATAGTACAAGAGACTACAATAGGTAGTTTACAATGGCAAACCCTAACAACCATGTAACTTGTACTAACAAAGTATCCTGTTTAATTTCACAGAAAATGTACGTCTTTGTAGTGTTTTACATATAACACAGACTGTGGAAACTTTACACTGGACCTCAAGCATCTTGCATATAAACAACATATAAAACATGTTCAGTTTCAGTAGTGTTCTTGATATGCACATAAATAGAGTTATTTTGCATATCATCGATTAATATTTTCTTTCACTACGTAGATATGTTTATTTGTTATATAGAAGACATAATTTGTCATCCCTACTGTTGACCATCACTATCAATCGACCTAATATTAAATATTTGTATCTAGTGTGTGTAATTGTGTGTTTGTTTGTTTTTAGTTCTGTATATTATGTTGTATTCATTTTGCGTATTTGTGAGCATATTCATTTTTAGGGGTTTTGTTTTCCATCGATTTATGGTGCAGTGTTTATTTGGGTAAGCAAGGAAGGAGGAGTGTCTAGCTTTGCTTTTCCTTTAGATTTTGAATGTGCTTTTTCTGTTTGAGCCATTTGTACCAATTTCCTCATCTTTTGCTGAATTCGGGTTTATCTTTTTCCTGTAATTCCAAAGTCATTTTGGTCATTTCTGCACTCAAGGACCTTAAGTTTTTTATTTATTTATTTTTATTTATTGGACTTTTATGCCGCCCCTCTCCGAGGACTCAGGGCGGCTCACAGCATATAATAAAACAATGCAGAACATCCTAATTAACATCCAATTAATTAAATATAAAATTTAAAAAATCTAAAAAAAACCCCAAAATCATAAAAAAAACAGTTATTCTCATTTGATCAACTTTCATTCACACATTCATTGGCCAGGGGGCAATGATTTAATGGCCCCAAGCATGGCGGCATAAATGAGTCTTAAGACTCTTGCGGAAGGCAAGGAGGTTGGGGGCAGTACGAATCTCCGGGGGGAGCTGATTCCAGAGGGCCGGCCCCCCCACAGAGAAGGCTCTTCCTTTAGATCCTGCAAAACGACATTGTCTAGTTCAGTGTTTCCCAACCTTTTTGGAGCCGCGGCACATTTTTCATATTTTCAAAATCCTGGGGAACATTGAGGGGGGGGAGGGGCTAAAAAAAGTTTGGACAAAAAAATCTCTCTTCCTCCCTTTCACTCTATTTCTCTCTCCCTCCCTCTTTCTCTCTCTTCCTTCCTTTCTCTCTCCATCCCTCTTTCTTTCTCTCTTCCTTCCTTCCTCTCTTTCTGTCTCCTCCTTCCTCTCTCATCTCTCTTTCCTTCCTCTCCCTCCCTTTCTCTCTTTCCTTTCCCTTTCTGTCTATCCTTTCTATCTCTCACCCCTTCTCCCTCTTTCATTCCCTTTCTCTCCCTTTCTCTCTCATTCCTTTCTCTCCCTCTTTCCTTTCTATCTCTCTTTCTTTTTCTCCCTCCTTCATATCTTCTTTCCCTCCCCCCTTCCTCCCTCTTTCCTTTCTCCCCCTCCCTTTCTCTTCCTTTTTCTCTATCCTTTCTACCTCTTACTCTTTCTTTCTTTCTCTCCCTCCTTCATTCAATTTTCTCTCCCTCCCTTTCTCTCTCTTTCCTTTCTCTCCCTCCCTTGTTCTTCCCTGGGGCTGCCTGTGCCTGCCCTGTACCACCCAACACGGACGGACAGCCCCCGGTCGTCGGTTCGTGGCCCCCCCCCCCACACGGAGGGAGATGAGGCTGGCGAGGGCGGTAGATCTGCGTCCCCAGCCACTGGAGGGAAATCGGGCTGGCGGGGGCGGCGAATCCACCTCCCCCAGCTGGGCGGAGGGAAATCGGGCTGGCGAAGGCGGTGGATCCGCGCCCCCAGCCACCGGAGGGAAATCGGGCAGGTGGGTGGGTGGCCGCGGCTCCCTGCGCGCCCCTGGAAAAGGGTGCGCGGGGGGCATTTTGGGGTGCGCTGGCGCAGGGCGTGCACAGCCTACAGGGAACAGTGCCCGGGGCCGCTGCAGCCGGCAGCCTCCTGTTTCCGCTGCCATTGCCCTCCCCGCCAGGCCCCAAAGGACAATTGTT